>NW_004949174.1:1249918-1252492 GCF_000317375.1 Microtus ochrogaster | reverse complement strand
AAATTTAAAAAAACCTTTTTACAAAAATATAATATCTACTTGCCGATTGATACCTTGTTAATTTAGACTTAGCTATTCAAATTTACACAATTCTGATTGCAAACTTGAATTATTAAATCTCCTTGGACATTTTAAAATATGTTTATGACTTGAATCCACCTGGCTCCCATAAGCACTTCAAATTTCTAGCAAGGCAGTTGACACCGGAATAAAGCTAAGTCTCTCTAAGCTTTTAACTCTTGGTAGCAAATAGATTATGTAAAGTAAGATATTATTGTCAACATTTTGATTCTTTTCTTATGTTTACTTTATGTGTATGGGTATATTGCCTGAGTGTATGTAAGTGCACCGTGTGTGTTCAGTGCCCAGGGAGGCCAATTGCCCCAGATCTGTTCTTACAGACAGTTGTGAGCGACCATATTGGTGCTGGGAGCTGAATCCTGATTCTTGCAAGAGCAGCCAGTGTTCTTAACTGTTGAGCCATCTCTCCAGCCCCTCAATTCTTTTTGTAACCTTATTCTAGTTCTTAAATCTTTCATTTAATCTCACATCCTTTCAACCTATGAAGATGGGGCTGAAGAAATTTTTCCAGAGAATCTTGGGTTTGATTTTCAGTGCCCACATGGTGGCTCACAACTGTCTGTAACCACAGTTCCAAGAGGATCCAACCCTCTCTTCTGCCCTTTGTGCGCACCAAAGGTGAACAGACATACAGGCAAAACACTGATACACATCAGATAAATAAGATATGTGTGTGTGTGTGTGTATATATATATATGTATATATATATTGGTTTTTCTTTTTTATTTATTTATTTATCTATCTATCTATCTATTTATTTATTTATTTATTATGTATACAATATTCTGTGTGTATGCCTGAAGGCCAGAAGAGGGCGCCAGACCTCTTTACAGATGGTTGTGAGCCACCATGTGGTTGCTGGGAATTGAACTCAGGACCTTTGGAAGAGCAGGCAATGCTCTTAACCACTGAGCCATCTCTCCAGCCCCTATATATTGGTTTTTCAAGAAAGGATTTTTCTGTGTATCTCTGGCTGTCCTGGTACTCACTTTGTAGACTAGGCTGACCTCGAACTCACAGAGACTCACCTGTCTCTGCCTCCTGAATGCTGGGATTGAAGGTGTGCGCCACCACTACCTGGTTATAAATAATACTTTTAAAAGATTTATTTATTTATATGTATACAGTGTTCTGCCTGAATGTATCCCTGCAGACAAAAGAGGGCACCAGATCTTATTATAGATGGTTGTGAGCAACCATATGATTGCTGGGAATTGAACTCAAGACATTTGGAAGAGCAGCCAGTGCTCTTAACCTGAGCCCTCGCTCCAACCCCCATATTAATCATTTCTTAAAGCTGTGAATCACTAGGCTGCTTTGGAATGCACCCACGGGCATCCATGAGTGAGGCTAGCTAGACCAGTGCTCACTGGGCTTTCTAAGCTTCATGTAGTGACGTGGTGGCTTACTGTTTGTTTTTTTGTTTTTTCTTTTTGATTTATTTATTATGTATACAACATTCTGCCTCGATGTATGCCCGCACGCCAGAGGAGGGCGCCAGATCTCAGTACAGATGGTTGTGAGCCACCATGTGGTTGCTGAGAATTGAACTCAGGACCTCTGGAAGAGTGCTCTTAACCTCTGAGCCATCTCTGCAGCCCCAGCTTACTGGTTTTTTGAAGCTTTAAAAAAATCACATCCTCCCAACTCCTGTCATCTCCAGTGGGCTCTTAGTGGATGGTTTTTCCTTTGTTTGATTTGAAGCTAGAACCCAGGTGTGGTTAAATCCCACTGAAGAACGGCCATTCTGTTCCCAAGTAGATCCCTCTGTGTCTTTGGCCCCCAGGGTTGCTTGCTCAAATCCCATCTCCCCATTTTGCGGTAAATACACAACCTTTTATTTTTTGTTTCGTTTTGTTTTTCAAGACAGGATTTCTGTGTAACCCTGGCTATTCTGGAACTCAGTGTGTAGAACAGGCTGGCCTCAAACTCCAGAGATCCACCTACCTGTCTCTGGATTAAAGGCATGCTCCTCCACCACCCAGCTGCAACTTCTGGATTTCTTTCAAGTCCTAACCTTAATCCCTTCTCATAACTTGTTTCCGTATTGGTTGCCTGATTCGAGTTCATCGCCTCCTCCTCCCAGTCCAGGTTTCAATGACCTGATTTCCTAACCGCTTGACTGCATCCACTGACTTCTGTCCCGCTCCGTTGACATCTCGCTTCCCACATTCCTCACGTCTGACCCTCAGCTACATGTCTGGAGCCACTCACAAATTACAGTTCCCTGATAGCTGGTTAGCGCACAAGTTCACCAAATAACAAGCCTAAGCTAACTGGCACTGCACAGGAGCAGATCACTTGGTCCGCACATTCCTCCTCACCCCCCCCACCCGTGTTTCTGACTCCAGATCTGACTGGTGCACCAGCCACACTGAAGAATCATCCACCCCCCACCCATGGGGCCCATGGGGCCCCTGCTCTACTGCTGTATCCCATCTACTTTGCACAACAGCTTTATGGTTCTCCTGCATTCTTTGCAGCCTTCCAGGG
>NW_004949174.1:1206682-1249411 GCF_000317375.1 Microtus ochrogaster | reverse complement strand
GTGTGTGTGTGTGTGTGTGTGTGTGTGTGTGTGTGTGTGTGTGTGTGTATGTGTGTCTGTGTAGGAAAGGCTCTCTTGGCTTTTTAAATTTTCAGCTCCCCATACTTGGAAGGCTTCCTGACAACCTTCTTCAAGGATTTTTAGCAGTCCTTATAGGCCACACGGGCAGTAATCTGATTAAGTCACTGCCTGGGTATCAGTCCTGTCCTCCCTGCCTTGTGTGACCTTGAGTTCGTGACCTCCTGGGAAAATGGACCATGTCATGTGTGGTGTGCACAGAGGATGTCATGGGAGGCGGTTGTCACAGTAGAGAGTGACACTGGAGATCCACAATGACTGGATCCCGACCCGCTCATGTCTCTCTAGCTGACCATGTACATGGCACCCCACCTGTCCAAGCCTCAGTTTCTCTAGCTGTGCAAGAGAGGAGAAGTAATTCCGCTGTCACCAGCTCAGCTAGAACGGTGCCACGCTGACATTGGCAGTTTACTTGATGGAACCCACGCATAGTTTCAGTTCAGCAAGTACTTATTGAACACTGGCTATGTGCCCATCATCCCACAAACAAAGAAGAAAAATATATCATATTGGAGTAATAGAATGGGATGGCCTTTCTGAAGTCATGACACGTCCACTGAGACCTAAAAGATGAGGAGACAGGGACAGCCAACGAAAGCTTTGTGAAGGAAAACAGTCCTGGCTTAGAAATGACAGAAGTACATGTGCATAAGGCTGTAAGATAGGATGGAGAGGGACACCAGGTGCACCTCAGGGTGGGGGGCGCAGGGAGGAGTGACAGCCAGAGACCTTAAGGAAAGGAGACACCTAGGACACCACAGGTTGTGGGGTGACATGCTGGACAGAGCTGCCCGTGGATGGATGTGTTTTGAAAAGGGCAGTGATAAGGTCTGGTGCTTGGTTAAGTGTGATGGTGTTGGGAGGTGGGAGGCAGTAATGGGGAACCAAGGATGGAGGATCATTGCCAGGAAGGGGTTGGCCTCTCCCTCTTAGAAGCTTGGAAAGGGGAGAGTCGTGCTCTGTCTGTATGTACCTGGGATATTATGAAGACAGAGCTACTAATAGGATGGGCTGGTCTCTGGGGATACTTTGCACTCCCGTCCTCAGGCGTTTGTTCTGGAGAGGTGAGGTCTTGGGGGGGGGCATACAGCAGCTCTCCCGCCCTGCTCCCTCTCTTCCTCCCCTGTCAATCTTGCCCTGCCCGCTCCCCCCACCCTGCCCTGGGGAGGAGGTTCAGCAGGCTTCCCAGAGTGAAGGGACATCACCAAGGTCTGTAGCTTCTGCTCATGAATCCACCCACTCTGGTGAAGTGGGACCAGACCGTTTGCTCAAGTTTCCTTGTAGCCGAGTCTCATCTGAGCAGGAGCCCCCTGGGAGACACTAGGTCACAGGCTGGGCCTTTTCTAGACTAAGCTTCTCTAGAAGGTGGCTGAGGATATTTTTGTCTTGCCAGCTGGGATGACAGCAGCTCCGTCAGCAGCGGCATCAGTGACACCATAGACAATCTCAGCACGGATGACATCAATACCAGCTCATCCATCAGCTCCTATGCCAACACGCCTGCCTCCTCCCGGAGAAACCTGGATGTACAGGTAAGAACAGTTCTTCCCAGCATCCTTCAGTGTCCCCGCTAGCCCAGCTTGTGGTGATCAGAATTTCCCGGCTATTGAGAGGGGAGGTCCAGCTGTGATGTTTGGTCTCTGGGTCCTCTCGGTAGGAAAAGGGTACCAGGTAGTGGGTGATACAGAGGGGCAGAGCAGCTTCACACACACTAATAAACAAGCAGGGAACAAACAGAGAACCACTCAGTTTATAAAATGTAAGCCTGAGGACCTGAGTTCAATACCCAGAAACCACATTTAAAAAAGCAACAAACCTGGATGTGGTGGTGGGCATCCGAACTCCCAGTGCCACAGAAGCAGGTGGATTCCTGGGGCTCGCTGACCAGCCAACCTGGCCTGCAGAGCAAGTGCTAAGGGTGTCCTCTGGCTTCCACATGAGTGTTCATACATGTTCACACACACACACACACACCCATGCACCTTGCTTGAATACACAAGCATATATACACACACCTCATTGAAGATCATAAGCAAAGGGCTGTTGGTTCCCCTGGTGTGGATCCTAATCCAAAGTGTCTCTCCTCTTTCTCACAAGAGCCGTTGCTGTCTATGAGCTCAGGTCTGATCTGTAGGAGTAGAACAGAGGTTAAGAACGGTACACTGGGAAGTCAGTATGTCCCAGCCTGAGGCTGGGAACTGTCTATCTATGGCGTCTGTGGGTCACAGCCCTTGCTTGTGTATTACTTGTTGCTCCGCCCACACTAATTACTCATATTATTATAAATCATTATTATATTATTATAAATGACATTCCATCTTTTGTTTTGAGACGGGTTCTCCTGATTGTTGATCCCTACTTTCCATCCTCAGTGCTGGAATAACCACACTTTGCTTTATGTAGCACTGGGGATCTGAACCTAGGGATGTGAGAATGCTAGAGGCCATTCTACCCAAATCCCTTAATCAATCTTTCTTTCTTTCCTTCCTTCTTTCTTTCTTTCTTTCTTTCTTTCTTTCTTTCTTTCTTTCTTTCCTTCTTTTTTTCTTTCCTTGTTCTTCCTCCTCCTCCTCCTTCTTTTTGGTATTTTGAGACAGGATTTCTCTGCCTAACAGTCCAGGCTGGCCTCAAACTCTGCCTCTGCCTCTCTCTAGTGCTGGGATTAAATGTGTGAGCCACCACTGCCCAGCTTTCTTTTTGTTGTTGTTGTTGTTTGGGTTTTTGTTTGTTTGTTTTGGGAGAGTTTTAAGATGATCCAGATTGGCCCAGAACTCTTCTGCCTCTGCCTCAAAATACTGAGATCCCATGTTTGCACCACCATACCTGGTTTTAATTTTTTTTTCAATTATACTGTTGCACGCAAAAACATGTACCTAGCTCCTGAAGGTGAGAAGCTGTTTCTCTGCAGGAGCAAGCTCCTTGACACAGGTCCCCTGTGAGCAGTGTGTAATAGCAGCCACCAGTTACACTAATCTAGGATTTGACATTTCAAACACAGCTCAGTTCTGTGGACTCATTTTGGCCCTCGCTGTGTTCCTTAGTGGCTGGCCTTCACTCTGTAAGGCTGTTTCACTGCAGGCCAAGTATGGTGTCGTCCTCGTGGTTTGTGACTAGCACAAGGCCAGCTATGGCAATACTGGTGTGGGTTAATCCTTTGGGGGCTGATGTCTTGGGTCAACTACTGAGAAAGGCTGAGACTTCTACCCCCTAGCTACCCCCTAGCCACCAGCATGGCCCTTCCCTCTCTCCCCTCCTGCCCTCCCACAGCCTCTTCCTCCTCAGCTGCATCTTACTTTGTACAGGTAGGGGCCTTGTTGGAAGCCTCTGTTTCAAAGGTGTCTCTCTTTTGTGGGTGGGGCTAAAGAAAAGCTGTATTGGCAGTGTGGGGATGAAAGGCAGCTGCAGACTACCTGGGGCAGTATTTTAGGCATTGTTTTTGGGATCACCTATTACCGCTATCATTCTTATTTTAGCCAGAAATTGCAGTAGGCGCGTGTGTGTATGTTGTTGTTACCCAGACAACAAGAAGGGGCACTAAGATTTTGGGGTAAATACTTTGTACCCTGACCTGAGCGGTCATCGTGTGACTGCTGCTGATTTTCTGGAATTTTTCAAGTTGTGCCCTTAAGATTCTCAGTTGCTAAAAGCATGTGTGGTTCTTGCAGAGGACCTGAGTTCAGTTCCTGGCACCATGGTGGGTGGCTCATACTGCCTGTAAGACTAACTGCAGGGGATCTCATCCCTCCTTCTAGACTCTGTAGGCACAAGGACTTGTATGCTCACACATACACACACACACACTAAAACTTTAAGAAATAGTATTGCATCTGCAGGATACACGGACTGCTTTCCTGACCCACACAAAACCCTGGCTGGGATCCCCAGCACCACATAAATAGAATATAGTGACATGGGTTTGTAAGCTCAGCACTTAGGAGATGGAGGCGGGATCAGCAGCATCAACCTTGGCTCTATAGTGCGGTAGTGAGTGTAGGGTCAGCCTGGGCTATGTGACGTATGAAACATTGTCTCAAAATTACACACACACACACTCCCAGCCATGTGCAGTACACCTAAATAAATAATTGTATTTTGCAAACAAACTAAGCCGTACTCTCTGAGAATGACCACTGACTGGTGATCAGACCCAGATTAGTGACACTCAGCCAGCCTAGGTCCCCGCTGGATGCTAAGTATCAGTATCATTTTTTTCTTTTTTTCGTGATACACGCTCTGTATTTTAGATATCAGCAGCCACTGAACTTGCAGACTGCCCTTAGACACAGAGGGGAGGAGTGAGGAGGTTGGTCATCTGGGTAGGCAGGTTACAGGAAGCACTGAGACAACAGGAAATCCATGTGGTACCCCTGCATGGGATGGGGGAGCTCCAGGTGATCAGGGGGATCTGGGAACACCGAATTGGAAAGCCCTCCTATTATCTGCCTCCTCCTCACAGGCAGAAATTCATCTGCAGACCCACTGACACCAAATAAGATGCCTTTCTCACACATGCATTTGAACTTGGTACAGGCAAATGCCTTGCCTCATTAATAGCACTTTGCTTTCTTGCAGATGTCACAGGGTGTTCTTTCAAGGTTACTACACAGATGCCTTAGTCAAGATCAAAAGTAATCTTAAGGGATAATGGGGGTTCGCTCTTCATTGGGTCGGTTATTTGCCCTCTTACAAATCTACCCAAATTAAAAATATTAAAATGAGAGTTGAAGAGGGAGGGTCTGGGTTGCAGAAATCCTGGCTATGGCATTGGCTACCCATATGCCTATTGTCGTGGTGCTTTTAAATGGACTTTTTTGTGACATTCCCTTTGTTCCTGTCCAGGGAGCATCTCAAAATATTTGACTTCACATTCTGGCAGCCTTGGGCCCCCCCCCCCCCCCACCGCAGGCTGTCAGGAATGCTAAGGGCCATTAACCCTCTTTGAGGGAATCTAAGAGGGAGATGCGCCTGCACCCTCCCACTCCTTGGTACGCTCATCGGGGGTCTTGTCACATAATGCTTTACCCTGGGATGGTGGGCTGCACAGTCCGCCAGGCAGGACACACGAGGCAAGAGAGGGCCTGGTGTTCCCACAGTACACACAGCCTGCCTGGGAATTTCTTTTCTCGAAAGCGCAAGGAGCTACCAGTGTGCTGATGGAAAGAGGAGGAGACAGCAGGAAAGGTGAAACGTCCCTGAGGGGACTGTTTCCCCCGGACACTGAGGAGCAATGAAGGTACCCCACAGGCCTTCATGGCCTGCTTATGGGCACCCCAAGCCCTTGTGCTCAGGGCTCTGTGTGAGACACAAAGTCCTCTGAGTGAGACCTGAGCCCCTTCTGCATGACCACCTCTAGGAGAGCCGGTGAGTCCAAGTGCCAACTGTGGCATCAGAAAGGAGGGGGACATTGAAGTCAAGTGCTCCAGGGGTTGAGTTTTTAACCCTGTGACATCCTGGGATGGCCCAGTCAGAGCCTTCTCATTCACAAAATAATGGCCCTGGTCTGTCAGCAGCTTGCCAGCTCCGAGCATGCTTCTCCCAGAATCTGAGCTGGTGAGCTTCTCTGAGGCCCCTCCTTTCCCTCTGTACTTGCCTGCCTTTCTCTGTCTCCCTTTTTTGTCTCTGAGATGCTAATTCAAAGGGCAGCATGCTGTGATGGATTTGGCTTGTAGTTTCAGAGCAATCTGCCTTCTTTTTTCCAGCATCTTGTTCTCCAGGCTCTGGGCTGGTGCAGGGGGTTTTAGCAGACATCTCTATGTCTGCCGTACATTCATCCACACATTCAGTCCTTGGCCGCTTAGAGTCTTCTGGGATTTGTGGAAGGCACTAATGCAGGTGCTGGGGTGGTGAGCTGCCTTTGCCAAAAATTTTCTTTCATTTTCAGTGCCCAAAATTTTTGTTGTTGTTTTTTGTTTTTGTTTTTAAACAAAATTCACAGGGGTAAAATATATAATTCTCTGTCAGCTTGTTTGTTTGTTTGTTTGTTTAACTCTAAAGGCAACAGAATTAGGACTAATGTGGCCAGGGTTGCTGTCCTGTATGTCTTAGTATCCTCTGGACACCAGGCTATCAGGATGGCAGGTTCCGCAAAGCTGGAGATAGGCACCTGCCCACCTCCCTGGGAGCTACTGATTCTGACTTTGGGCTACTTACTTCTCTTCAAACCTGCTTCTTTCTTAGAGGTGTTTACAACATGAACTACAACTCAGTCTCAGGATGAACTGAAAGTGTCTGAGGGTCATAGTGTCTGGGGACACAAGTAACGGGCGATGTCACTGTGATTCTTTATATTATGGGGGCTCCAGCTTAAAGCGCCCTTGTCATCTAGGCCTGCAGGGGATTCAGTATCTGGATGCTCAGGCAGCTAAAACCCTGTTTTAGGTCTGTAAGACATGGAGGAGGTAAACACTAAAGACACAGCAGGGCTCTGGGATTCTCAGAGCTGGAGAGTTTGGTGAGGAGAAACTCTGCTTATGAAATTCTTCCATGCTTAGCTCTTCAGTTCTCTCTCTCTCTCTCTTTAGGGTTCTCTGTTCAATCCCATCTGTTGATACCCATTGTAATAGCCTTCGAGGTGGGAAGGAACCCAAGCCCTCATTCAGGGTGGATGATCACAGCAGCCAGTGCTGGAACTCAAGCCCCCTGGGCTCTAAAGCCAGTGCCCTTCCCCTTTTGGGCCAGGCTTCCCTCTCTGGGAACACTGTCCTCCTCTCTGAGGTCCCATAGCTGGCTTATCTGCCCTTTTTCCATTTACCTGTTGATGATCAAGGAGACGTCCAAAAGCTTCAAAAGGCAGTAGGACCACCAGAGTGCTGACCTCCTGGCCCTCCTATTATACGCTCTGGGAACGGAGAAACCGCTTTCTTCCATTTTAACTTCCAAGAGATACCACCGCTGGTTACACATGGCTCCAGAGGATTTGCTAAGGATGTGTGATTGCAAACCTGTCAAGATGTCCCAGACAAGCCCTCAGCTGCAGAAAGGAGGTTGGAAGAGTTCACACCCTGCATCAAGTTAGGGGGGGTGTGATAGTTGGAGGGCTATTCCACCAGAGCTGAGAAGGCCAGACCATGGAGGGGACATGTGCACTCTCTTGATGAGACTGGAGTCTATCCTAGGGTTTGGCACAGGGGCCAGGCTAAGGCTGCTCTCGGCCTGAGCTTGAGACAACCAGACTGCCTATAAAAGGAGAATCTGCTAGGTGTGGGTATTTTTAGTAGGTGCCCCAGGCTTGCAAAAGGTTACATCTCTGTGGGTTTTAGTCAAGGACTGCACTATACTACAGGGGTTAAATTATGAGCTTGGCAATTGGAGAAGTAGAATCCCCACAATGGCTTCTTCATTGTGCAAACTTGGGTGAGTCTTTTTCCCCACTCAAAGCCTCGGTATTCTGTTATTTTCTTGTGGGTTTTTGCTGAGAAATATATCAAATTATATTCTCTTTCTTTCTCTGCCTGTCTGTCTCTCTCTCACCAGAGTCTCATGGAGCCCAGGCTGGCCTCAAACTCCTTAGTAAAGCATGACTTAGAATTTCTGATCTTGCTGTCTCCGTGTCCAGAATGCGAGATTACAGCGTGCTACCTCACTGGGTTTCTGTGGTGTTAGGGATTTGGAAAACCAGGCATCATGCATATTAGGCAAAAACACTCAGTCGACTGAGTGATGCCCACAGCCCAAATGCTTGTATTTTCTAAATAATTAGAAAATGTATTTTTATTGTTGCCAGACATGGTGGTACACATTTCTAATTCTCACACTTGGGAGGCAGAGGCAGGTGGATTTCTTTGAGTTTGAGGTCAGCCTGTTCTTGATAGAGATGCATAGTGAGACTCTGCCTCAAAAAAAAAAAAATCATTATTCTCTCTGTATGTACATATTCCATGACGAGTGCATGGATTTCAGAGGACAACTTTGTGGAGTCATTGTCTCCCACCTTTGCCTGGGTTCCAGGAGTTGAACTTGGGCCACTGGTACCTTTACTTTCCAGCCATCTCACAGGCCCCTGGAGCCCTATGTTTTAAAAGCGTAATAGCTTTTGCCTGGAGCACTGCAGTACACAGTAAGCTTAGGGTTTAGTGTGGCTGTTATTAGCTGCACTACAGTGTAACTGTGGGAAAGAGGCCTACAGACGTTGAGAAACACACAATATAGCCGTCAAGTCCGTGAAAGGTGCTACAGCCTCAGGTTGGCTTAGACCTTATCAGTCCCTAGGTATCAGGATGTGCTCAAATGTGAGTTCCGGGAGGAAGAGGCTTTGAATTTTTTTTTAAATATTTATTTATTATGTATACAATATTTTGTCTGTGTGTATTCCTGCAGGCCAGAAGAGGGCACCAGACCTCATTATAGATGGTTGTGAGCCACCATGTGGTTGCTGGGAATTGAACTCAGGACCTTTGGAAGAGCAGGCAATGCTCTTAACCGCTGAGCCATCTTTCCAGCCCCTTTGAATATTTTTTGAAGTAGTCCCAGGACAGAGAGCTTTCCCTGGCTCCTGGTGGCCATCACACCTCACAGTCGCAGGTTTATTTATGTCTGTGTATTCCATCGCTACTTCAAGATGACCATAAACTCCACGAAGGATGGGGACTGGTCTTACAGGTTCAGAGACACGAAACATGTGGCCAACAGTGAGCATTACGTTCATTTTAGTTCAGTGAGTGCCGGAAGGACGTGGAAGAAGGAAACTGGGCCTGAGGTCACTGAGTTGGTGATCACCTTTGAAGTTAAGATGATGGTAATCTTGCTGCCTCCCGATTAGCTTTGACCAACCCGTGCCAGGGTTGTTTTTCTCAGGCGTGTCATGGCCGGAAGTGTGCAGTAGCTGTGCAGTCATCTGTTCCCAGACCTTGGTTCTGCACAAAGATGCGGGACCTCTCCTCTGCCTCACGTGGCTGAATATGAAGCTGTCCCTTCCCCTGATCCATCTCTGGTACCTGTTATGTGGCCGAGGCTCCGTGTGTGTTTTAGGAAGGAGCAAGCACGCGAAAGCACCTGTGGGTGGCAGTCACAGGGGAGTAATGAGAGAAGAGGCTGAACAGGGGCTTCCAATCTACAGAGCTTTCATCCAGTCAGGCCTCAGGCCAGGTCTTGCCTAGGTCACATTCATTTCCCACCTTGCCTACATGGTCCCTTCTAGGCAGCTCATATAGGGGGACTTCTTTTTCAAAACGGTCAGCTGAAAGCATTGGTGACTTCTCCCTACCCATACCCTCCCCCCAGCCGCAAGCCCCAGGGCCCCCAGAACATTCCAGCTCCCTTTGTGTCCTTCAGCCCTGCGGTTCATTAACAGCACAGTCCTATCTCTTCCTGGGCTTCATGGCCAGCAGGTCAGGCTCTTCCAAAGAAAGTTGCCTAATTATCTCACTTGTCTGAGGACTGCCACATGGTGGGGAGCGAAAGCTCAGAAACAAAGCTGGGCTGGAGTAGGCACCATTGCTTCCCGGATCAGATTGGTGGAGTTCACAGGCTTGCTCCCTCCCTCTCATGTGTTAGATTGTCTGCTGAACCAGATGCAAAAATCTCCCTGCTGGAGGAATGGCAGGAAGATGCAGAGCAAAAGGAAAGGGTGGGCATGCTGGTGCTGGTGGAGATTCAGAGTCAGGGTTGGAGGGGACTATCCGCATGTGGCAGGGTTGGAGGACCCCTTTCCCATCACCTCCCCTCTGCTTTGCCTGTCTCCTCTTGGGGCCCTTGGCCTTCTCTGCCCCCAGCCCCTTTAGTCTCTTCCTGCCCTTCTCGTTGTTTGTTGAAAAAAAAAAAAAAACAAGGAAAGAAAGCAGGAGATGCTGCCACTGTCCCACAAAGTAAGCAGATAGTCCTTCTAAAGTCCCTGGACTGGCGCTGCCTGCATGGGTGAGCTCTAATTCAGTGTCTGTCCACAGACTGACGCTGAGAAGCACTCCCAGGTGGAGAGGAATTCCCTGTGGTCTGGTGACGACATCAAGAAGTCAGATGGAGGCTCAGACAGTGGAGTAAAGATGGAGCCGGGCTCCAAGTGGAGGCGGAACCCTTCAGACATGTCAGATGAGTCAGACAAAAGTGTGTCTGGCAAGAAGAACCCCGTCATCTCTCAGACAGGCTCATGGCGGCGAGGCATGACAGCAGAAGTGGGCATCACCATGCCAAGGACAAAGCCATCAGCTCCGGCTGGCTCCCTGAAGACCCCAGGGACTGGTGAGTGAGCTGCCGAGATGGATCATGGTGGCTTTGCTGGGGGTATTACATTACAAGTGACTTCTTCAGGTTGCTGCTTGTTCACAGCCATCCTTACTGGTGTGTGTGAATGGTTGTGAGCATGTGTGTGTGGAGTGCATGTGCACAGAGAATGTGTGAGTGCCAGTATATGTGAATATGCATAAGCACATCAGGATAACCCCAGGTATGTTCCTCACCACCATCATCTGGGTTTTTTTTTTTATCTTTTCTCCTATTCTATCTATCTATCTATCCATCCATCTATCTATCTATCTATCTATCTATCTATCTATCTATCTATCATCTATCATTTTTGTTTGCTTTTGATCCACTGTCTAGCTATGACTGTCCTGTTACTTACTCCGTATATGAGGCTAGCCTCAAACTCACAAAGATCCTCCTGCTCCTCCCTCCCAAGTGCTGGGATTAAAGGTGTGTACTACTATGCCCAGCTCCACCTTTTATTGTTGTTGTTATTATTATTATTACTGTGAGCCACAATCTCTCACTGGCCCGGAGATCACCAAGTAGGCTAGGCTAGCTGGTGAGCAGCCCTAGACATCCTCCAGTCTCCACCTTCCCAGCACTAGAATTATAAGTATATTCCGTCACAACTGCCCCTTTTAAGGTTGGTTCTGGGGCTTTACCTCAGACCCTCATGCCTATAAGGCAAGCACTGTACAGACTGAGCCAGCTCTCCTAGTCCCACAACAGCTTCCTTGAAGGTTTAAGTCCCTCGTTGTCTCGGAGGAGGAGTGTGCCTGTGAGTCCAACCAAGGTCCCACATGGATTGTTTCCCAGCTGTGTATCATCTGGCTCGGTATTTGGCTCCAGGGATCATCAGCCGGTTAACACACTAGAACCGATTCCTCAAGGCTGTCCTCTGGAAATGTCAGGGTCCGTGTCATGGACATGAGGCAAGAGGGCAATGTATGATGGAGTCTCTTGTGCCTGTGGATGTACCGACAGCTTCCAGGTTTGGCTCTGTTCTGAGTGAAATCAGTGACACTTCCTAAAAAGCCCTCGGTGACAGCAGCAGATGAGGTTGCCGTTGTGCCACGCTCTCTCTCCTGACTTCCCCAGGGTGCTGCTCTCCTCTTGGGAGCAGAGAGATCTTTAGAAGGGCCTGCACCCTAAGCACACTAGCTCACAGAGTTGCCATCTTGGTCTGACCTCACTGGTTTCTGTCTTAGGAAAAACAGACGACGCCAAGGTGTCTGAGAAGGGAAGGCTTTCGCCCAAAGCCTCCCAGGTCAAGCGTTCCCCTTCGGATGCCGGCCGTAGCAGTGGGGATGAATCCAAAAAAACCCTTGCCAGCACCTCTAGGACGCCCACTGCCAATGCCAACAGCTTTGGGTTCAAGAAACAGAGTGGTTCTGCCGCCGGGCTGGCCATGATCACAGCCAGTGGGGCCACCATCACTAGCAGGTCTGCCACACTAGGTAAAATCCCCAAGTCATCGGCCCTTGTCGGTCGGTCCACGGGTCGGAAGACGAGCATGGATGGAGCCCCAAACCAGGACGATGGGTATCTGTCTCTCAGCTCTCGAACGAACTTACAGTACCGGAGCCTGCCCAGGCCCAGCAAGTCCAACAGCCGGAATGGGGCAGGGAATAGATGTAGCACCAGCAGCATCGACTCTAACATGAGCAGCAAGTCAGCGGGCCTGCCAGTGCCCAAGCTGAGGGAGCCCTCCAAAACATCCCTGGGCAGTTCGCTGCCAGGACTTGTCAACCAGACAGACAAGGAGAAAGGCATCTCTTCAGACAACGAGAGCGTGGCTTCCTGTAACTCCGTAAAAGTGAACCCGGCTTCCCAGCCAGTGTGCAGCTCAACGCAGGCCACTGTCCAGCCAGGGACCAAGTATTCAGATGTGGCTTCTCCCACACTCCGCAGGTAAGCAAGTAGAAAAGAGTGGAGCCCAGGAGGGCCAGAATACACAGCCTGGCCCCCTGGGCTAACAAACTCCGACTTTGATGTAAAGCAATCTGCGGTGCTTTCGTTCTTGGTAAGGCTGCATTCAAGGCCAGCTCCCACCTGCAGGTCTGCGGTCTGTGTGTTAGTTTTCCCATGGCCAGATGGGAGACAAAAAGTTGTAGAATCGTGCTTCCTGAGTTCAGCCTCTCAGGGTGCATTTCCCAGCCCTGCCTCAGTGTCCACGTCTGTTTGTTGGAGCTGATTGTATCCTCCTCAGCGTTCCTTCTAAAGTTCATCTTTGTGGGCTGTGCTTGGCTGTGGAGGAAGCCCAGGGAAAGTTAGTGGCTGTAAGGGCGAGTTCCTGGCACACTTTCAGATCCAGAGTTTAGCTCATGGGATGGAGCCATGTTGTTCTCTTATCTCAGTACCATCCTGTTCTTTTATAAAGCATGGACAATATTTGAAACGTTAGCCTTTTAAAATATTGTTACATATGTAAGTGTATAGCATAAGTGTATGTTTATATACACGTGGGCATGTGCACGTGTGTGCACACATGTGGAGGCCTGAAGTTGAAGTTGGTCTTTGATTGCTGTTGACTTTAATTTCCGAGGCAGAGTTTCTTGCTGAACTCATAGCTGGGCTAGTCTGGGGGGTTGATTGCAGGGAATACCATGCACCTGTCCCTCCATCATGTGAATTTTAGGCATCAGAACTCTGGTCCTCCTGCCTGGATGTAAGGGGTTTATCCAGTGAACCCTGTCTTTAGCCCCACTCTGCCTTCTCTAGAAACCTCTAGAAGCAGAATCATTTCTAACAGAGAAATTGACATCCTAGCACCTTTGAAAGACATCTTCCCCATGTCTCTGCACTTGGAGGATATTCTTACTGTGGCAAGCGTATCCTTTAACAACTCCTCTTAAAGACTCACTGGGTCCTTTTCTTTTTTGTTTTGCGTTTTTGGGACAGGGCCTATCTACCTAGTCCTGAGTGTCCTTGAATTCACTCTGTAGACCAGGCTGGCTTCAAACTCAGAGATCCACCTGCCTCTGCCTCCTAAGTTCTGAGGTTCAAGGCATGCGCCACCATGCTCAGTCACTGGCCCACTCTGAATGGTGGTGGCATAGTTCTCACGTTGCCTTCTGGGCCGTGACAAGCCCCAGGATGGAAAGTTGAAGGGAATGAATATAGAAGTCAGGCCCAGCATCCATATTTGAGGACGAGCAGGATGTCTGAAGACTCCAGCAGAAGCATTCTACACGAAGGCAGAAGGAATCCGTTAGACTTGATTATTAGGATTCCAGTGACCATTCATTTTTTCTGGGGGTAACGTCCCGAGGGCTATTCTTTGCAGTTTTAACAACACCAGCACATAAATGAAAAATCTCTCTGCCATTTGCGTTGGGTAGAAGAATAAAACATGGTCTTAGAGATTTCTTCTCTGTGGCTACAATGGCATTTTACTAGACCCTCAAGCTAGCTAGCATACAGGAGTCTTTAAAAGCACATGGGCTCTTCATGCACACCCATGCTTGGGCAATCGCGCTTTCCCTACATTGCCCTGGTGGTCTAGCTGTACATTTATTTGTGTGACAAGGAGAAGGTCACAGTGGAGTGAGGTGGATAACTCCCTCAAGCATCAGTACAGCTGACCAAATGAATTCGTATATGGGGCGAGAAGTCAGGCAAAGATGGTTCTCATCTTTGCTTTCTAACAATGATACACGGCCATCAACTCGGTCGCCCATTAGTAGGGAGGTCCCATGCCTAAGGGTCTATAAGCATCCTGATGCCCAGATTCCAGAGTAGGATAACACGTTCCCTGATTCTGGGTTATACATCTGCTCCTGCTGTAGAGACCTGGGATTGGAGGGACTGTTTTCAGGTGATCACTCCAGGCTGCAGGGCCAAAGGCAGTCTGCCTGTCACAACACTGGTGTTCTTGGCAGTCTTCAGGGCTACTTACCCCTTCACTACTTTGTGAGGGTAGGATAAGGCCCTTGCATTCTAGAATGTGGTCCACCCTATGACTGGGAGCTGGTTTCACCAGAGAGCTCTCTGCCCATGGAGGAGAAGGCCTCTGTGGCGTCTCTGTACTGATGACAGATTTGAGGAAATGAGCAGAAGGTGGCATGGCATGGCATTTCTGTGTATCTGTTGGAGAAATGATTTGTACCTGGTATGTCTGGTCCGATTTCTTGTGGACCTAGCATGTTTTTGTGTATGGTGTTGGCTCACACAAGCTCTTTGGTGTTCTCTTGCTGATACTTGCCCTGTGCTCCTTCCAGATATAGAACTCCTGGTCTGGAGGGAAAAAAAAACACAAGCCCTAAGGCTTCATACCTTGTGTCACAGAAAGAAGAAACTCTTTTCTTTCTAGGAGATTCCTGGGTTGGAGCAACTGTCTAGCTATTCTATTTAGAGAAAGCAAAGGGAAGCAAAGTGAGGTAGGAGGGGTGTGGCTAGGCCTGTGGAAAGCCTTCCCATTGCCTGGGCTTAGAGATGCGTCATGGCTGCAGCCTAGAGCTAGAGAGAGGACCCTGGAAAGCCTCAGCATCCAGCCCCACTTAACTGCCAGCCTTTCTCAAGGAAGACCTCTGTGACTGCAGGAGAAACCACTGCCCTTTCTAAGGGTCTCATGACCTCTGCTGCCCCAGGCTTCCCCAGTACACCTTGGTCCCAGGCATTTGTCCCACACAACCCTCTGTCTCTTCGCAGACTCTTTGGTGGGAAGCCTACCAAGCAAGTGCCCATCGCCACAGCTGAAACCATGAAAAGCGCAGTGGTCATCTCCAACCCTCACGCCACTATGACCCAGCAAGGTAACCTAGAGTCCCCCTCAGGCAGTGGCGTCCTGAGCAGTGGGAGCAGCAGTCCTCTCTACAGTAAGAACGTGGACCTCAACCAGTCTCCTCTAGCCTCCAGCCCCAGCTCGGCCCACTCGGGCCCTTCCAACAGCCTCACCTGGGGTACCAGCTCGTCGGCAGTGAGCAAGGATGGCCTGGGCTTCCAGTCTGTCAGCAGCCTGCACACCAGCTGCGAGTCCATTGACATATCCCTCGGCAGCGGTGGGGGATTGAGTCACAACTCTTCCCCTGGTCCAGTCACCTCCGCTAAGGAAGATTCCCTGCTGCCTTTTGTCCGCACCAGCAGTGTGAAGACCACACTGTCAGAAAGGTTGGTGCTATACCCTCAGGAGGATGTCCTCCCCCCAGATACAGACCGAAGGTTAGGGGTCCAAAGGCCTTTGGTTGGGAAGTTTTGTTCTTCTTTTCTTTTTAAATCTTTTTTCTTCCTTTCTTTCTTTCTTTCTTTCTTTCTTTCTTTCTTTCTTTTTTTTTTTTCTTCTTCTGGTTTTTCTGTCTTGAAATTCTCTCTTTAGACCAGGCTGGTCTTGAACTCAGAGACCTGCCTGCCTCTGCCTCCAGAGTGCTGGGACTAAAAGTGTGTGCTGCCACGCCCAGCTTGATTTTGTCCTTTCTAATTCCTGTTCCTTGCTGGTAGAAGCCAGTTTAAGAGTGAAGTTGATCTTGACTGCTTCCTGCTATCTCGGTTTTGCTTTCGGAAGTTCTTGGTGCTCAGAACCTACTAGATGGGGACAGGTCTATACTACCGTGTGAAATGACATTCAGCTTTGGAATGGGTTTGTCAACTTACAGTGATTGCTGAGGGGTTGCCAGCTTGAACTTATTTCTTGTCGTGTGACTGAGCAAGCAGAGTAGGTGAGCTGGGAGCATCTGGGGAGGTTGGCTGGCATGCCAACCTTCTCCTGAGTTGCTGCTGGCCACAGTGAGAAAAGACAGAGCCTCTGCAAGAATCCTTAGAGCCTTGGTTCTGCTACAGCCTTGGGGTGTGCCTGTCTGGTTTCTGGATCAGACCTGAGGAGCCAAGTCGGGGTCAGTCTTGGGAGTGAGAAAAGTGTTCTGACCATTGTGTATAACAGTGCCTCTCCTCTCCTCCCACCTAACGTTCCTTCTCTTGTTTTCTGATTGCCTGGAATTCTAGCCCTCTCTCTTCCCCTGCTGCTAGCCCTAAGTTCTGCAGAAGTACTCTGCCCAGGAAACAGGACAGGTAATGACCTCACAGGCCTGCAGCGCCTCTGGGTTCTTCTGCCTGTGTTTGTTGTCGAGCCAGTTGTTGTGTGCAAGGCTGCTGACCTGAGGCTCCTGCTTGTGTCTGTGGCTCTGGTGTACTCTGTGATGGCCGAGCATGCCACTGAGGGTCTGCTCCACTGTCTGCCAAAGCCCAGGGAAAGGTGGCAAGTGGGTGGCCACCCCAAACCCTGACAACTCATCCGGGACTGGAGGAGCTCTCGCTGGCATTCCCTGTGGTGTCTGTGGCATGTTCCTGCCCTCCAGCTTCTTGCTTTTTTTTCCCCTCAATATCCCTTTGGGTACTGTCTGCCACCCACTGTGCAGCCTGGCCCTCACCTCTGTCTCTCCCTTGCACCCCACCCCTCCCGGCCCAGCTGGCTCTTCTCCCTTGAAGGCTTTTGCTGCTGTCTGGCTCATCGTGTTGTTCCAAGTATCGTGTTGTGTGTGTCTGTGTTCAGCAAAGATAATGGTACAGAGTGCCTGGAGGGCTGGGGCTTTACAGCAGAGAAGCCTGTGTCCGCCCCCAGCCGTGGGTGGGCCTCCAAGATGGGTGTTGACCCCGAGTTTCTGGAGGAGCGGTGGCTTGGCCAAACATAACAAGCAGATGTTGTTTCATGCTTGGGGGAGGGGGAAGAAATTAATGGAAACCCCCTTCACCCCATCCACAGCACAAACTTTGTTTCTGTCAGGCTTATAAACCAAGCCTTTAAACCCCTGTACTTTAGAAATTCAAATGCCTTGGCTCTATGAGCCAGCAAGTTCCAGCATGCCCGGGCTCCTGCCCAGGGCTCAGCTCCTGGCTACGCCCTGGCTGCGCAGGAACAAGGAGACATTGAGAGGGACCTGGAATTGACTTCATCACACATGAATTTCAAATATGCAGACTGCTGCCTCTTGAAACTCACCGATGAGTCTCTGTCCCTCTGGAACCTTTGCCAGGGTTGCAGGAGAGGAGCTGAGGGAGGGTACACATGTAGGACCCGGAGCAGCACGGCCCCTGCCTTGGCTTTGAACCTGTGGAAAAGGAGAAACAATTGGGGTTCATGACTCAGGCCACCTTGTGATGTGGGGTAAAGTACACAGCGGTGTGGGTACAGGCAGGACCAGGTTTCTTTTATATACTGTGTTGGGGTACTGCACGCATGGCTGCTGGTAGGAGTCTGCCGCTTGGGGGTCCTCAGGCCCCTCCCCAGCCTTCTTACCTTTCTTCTTCCCCTTCCTCCTGTGCTTCTCTGAAGTTCTTGATTTTTTTTTTTTTTTAACTCTCCTACAGTGACCCGCACCTTGATAGGAACACTTTGCCTAAGAAAGGACTCAGGTATCGGTTCCCTCCTTGCATCCATGACATATGTTGTGGCTATGGAGCTTGGCTGTGTCGCTCTCTCATGGCTGGTGGGGCTGGGCTGGGCTGAGCTGGGGTCCCTGCTTTGGCCACTGCAGCTGGAGTTTGGATGGCAGGCCCCTCTCTTTCTCATCTCCCCATCTGTGCCTTACTTGCTTGAGCAGGGTCTGTCTGTCTGTGTTTGTGAAGCTTCGTGTGACAGAGCCATCTCACATCTCACAGCCAGCCGCCACCTTGAGCTGGGAGCAGTGACTGCTCCGGGGGCCACAGGAAAGACACTGAGCACTTGGTGATGTCTGTACACACAACCTCACACATGTGTGAGGAGGATACAACTTAGAGCATGCTGCTTTGTTAGCTGCCCCCATCTTAAAACTCTTAACTCTTTCTGCACTAGAGATGCAGCTCCATAGTAGAGCATTTGCCTGCCATGAGTAAGGTTGTGGGTTCAATCCCCAGCACCACCAAATAATCTAAAAAGATAATGCCTTTGTGGCTGTAAAACACTGAACAGTTCTCTTAATATCCTAAGCAGTGATTGGGTCAGTTATCAATACCAAGACATGGATATGATCGTTTTTTTGGTGGAAAATTAAAAACAAACAAACAAACAAAAGACCACCAGAAAAGAATGTCTTTCTATTGGTAGTAAGTTGGACCTGGACTGCTCATTGGTTCTTCTCTTGGTAAAGCAGGATGCTCTAAGTCGCCATTGCTCGAATCATGTCCATCCCGTCACCAGCCTGAGGTACTTTCCTTTGCTCACGCTCCCCGTGGATTTTCCGTCAGCTCTGCTTTCTAAAAGCCTCAGTATTTGTAGCTTCACCTTGCACTCAGCCTTCAGTCCTCTCACGTGAAAAGGAATGAAATGTTTCGTTGGTGTCTTGTGTGTCTGCACTTAATAACCCATGGTTTTTAAGATCCAGCGCTCTTCGAACATTTTTAACATGAGGGTGGGCGTCACCACAAGAAGGCTTGCGTTGATGCCTCCTGGCAGAGTTCTGCAGCCTGGCCTTTCTTCCTGGGTGTCAGCTGGATGTGCAGATGATCGATGCCCCCCCCATCACCCCTTGTTCTGAGACTGGGTCTTGTGTAGCCCAGACTGACCCTGAAGTTGTTTGTAGCTGACCTTTGAACCTATGATCCTCCTGCTTCCACTTCTTCAAGTGCTGGAATTGTAGGCGTGTACCAGCGTGTCTGGGTTTTTTGCTGTGCTGCAGACTGAACCCAGAGCTTCCTGCGCCCGAAGCAAGCAGGCCACTAACTAAGATGTGTCACAACCCACTGTTGCCCAAAGAAGGAGCTAACTTCTAAGTAGTTATCTTTTGAAATGCTGTGATCATGCCTGTAGTAGGTCTATTAATGTTATGTAGCCCTGAATTGTTGTTGTTGTTGTTCTTTTGAGACAGGGTTTCTCTGTGTGACAGTCCTGGCTGTTCTGGAACTTGCTTTGTAGACCAGGCCTCAAACTCACTCCTATCCATGTGCCTCTGTTTCCCAAGTGCTGAGATTAAAGACATTGCACCACCACGGCTCAGCTACCCCTGGATTTTGAAAACTGATTATCTAAACATTTAGAATGGGGTGATGTGACAGCTATTGATTATGTGACATAATCTATGTGCCTTACAAGGGTGTGCATCCATCAACAGCACGGAGAACTGAGTTCCTGTTCACATTGGTTTTCTGGCTGGCTGGCACACACACACATATTGGGTAGCAGATTCCTGAAAGTCCCTCTAGTGAGCTGGTTGGCACCCGCTCTGCAACCCCTAATCTGAGGGTACCCTGACAGTGTGGACACTGCAGACGCTTCAGATACTCACATGAGATTTTGGAATCCCACAAGCGGGGGTTAGAATTTCAGCTCTGGTCCCCAGCTTCGCAGAGCACATAACAGGACTCAGTGTTCTATCCCTGTGTGAGTCTGGAGGCTCAGGGCGAAGATGCCTACAAAGGGAGCTCACTGGTCAGAGATGCTCAGTAAACATTGCAGTCCCATTTGGAATACACAAGGGGGTGGTCCGCAAGACTTCTTAAGGCTCCCCAGCATTTAACACACCAGTATGGGGTTGTCGTCAGGAAATCTGTTAGTGGTACATGGACCAGGAATGTGCTTCAGGTGTTAGAGGGCTCGTGTATTGTGCAGGAAGCCTGAGTTCAGCCCCCCAGTATTTTACAAAGTGTGCATGATTAGACATGCCTGAAATACCAGTCCTTGGGGGACAGAGGCAGGGGGAGCAGAAGTTGAAGGTCATCTTTAGCTACCTAGCAAGTTCAAGGACAGCCTAGGTGCTCCAAGACCCTGCCTTGGAAAAACTGCAGCAGCTACTGTAAACACTAGCACCCCAAGTCTCCAAATGCCACCCACTAACCGCTGTGATTCATGGCCATTCACCAGCTCTGCAGTGAGCAGATGCCAGCAGTTAGCTCATTAAAATATCCTCAAAGCTCAGACAACTCCTCTTGCAGCTCTTCCTGTCAAGGAGGGGGCTTCGAGGCGACCCTGTCATGAACCAGCATGTTCCAGTCACACCCAGGGATGGCTCTTTTGAGCATACCCAGGCTTTCTCCCTTTAGGTGTTCCCCTCAAGCTGAAAGGAATTATAATTTTCCTTAGATGAAGCCAAGTATCTTTAAAAAAAAAAAAAAAAGTTTTGAGAAACTTCATAAGTTTCAGGGTGTGTAGTGTGTAGTGATTTTTTTTCCCCCATCTTAAATATAGTTTTTCTTTTTACATAGTCCTCATCAGCTGTGGGGAATGCATTTTCATAAGCGCTCTTCATTCCCGCCTGGTTTCCGTCTCCAGGTATACACCCACCTCCCAGCTTCGCACACAGGAAGACGCCAAAGAATGGTTACGGTCCCACTCTGCTGGGGGCCTGCAGGACACCGCTGCCAACTCCCCCTTTTCCTCTGGCTCTAGTGTCACTTCTCCCTCCGGAACAAGATTCAACTTCTCCCAGCTTGGTGAGTAGCCGCTTGCCTTGGGTTGTATTGGTCTACTCTGCAAGGGAGCGGGGCAAGAGGTGATCTTGTGTTTTGAAACAGGCATGTGGCCACATCCTTCTCCATAGCTGATCAGCCCTCGGTGGCAATGCAGTCAAAGAAACAGAAAATTGCAATGTTCTGAGTATTTTCAGTCCCATCCGTCCCCTGAGCCACGTGTGACTTAGGGTGGCCACAAATGAGGCCAACAGTCACTTAAAGCATATGAGATTTGAATGTGTGAGAGGTTTTTTTTGATTGTTGTTGGGTTCTGGGCATGGCATATATAGGATGAGAGGGAGATTTTGTTTGTTCTTTTGTTTGTTTGTTTGTTTGTTTGTTTGTTTTGCAAGGCAGGGTTTCTCTGTGTAGCCCTGGCTGCCCTGGAACTCGCTCTGTAAACCAAGCGATCCTTGAACTCACAGAAACCCACCTCCCTCTGCCTCCCAGGTGCTGGGATTAAAGTGTACACCACTAACTGGCATAAGAGGCTTTTGTGACTCAGTTGCACTGTGCGGAGCCTGGGCTCTGTAGATAATAGCCTCCTGTCATAAAATCTACAGGTTAGACACACCCACTACTCAGGGTGCGATCTGCTTCTCAGACCTGTGGAAGAGTCAGTTTTCCAGCCTAGTCCTCGTTGCTTTATCGAGCTGAATATAAGTTGTGATGAACTAGTGTTCTTGGAAGTGGCTCCTCCCGACATTGTGCTGGCTGACACAATGGGGGTGGGGGTGGGGGTGGGGGTGATAGTCTCTGCTGGAATGCTGAGGGATCCTCTATTAGAGGCAGACACATGGGTGCAGGTCTGACAGACAAACTGTGGGAGAACAATCCAACGTTTCGTAGTAAATCTGCAAACGATGGAAGAGCGCTGGAGCGTTGATCTCGGGACTGTATAGTTCCAGGAAAGAGAGCCGGGTGCTGGTGTCGGCAGAGGTAACTTGACGGTGATAGAATACGGGCAGTACTTGAGGACTGGCCAATGGAGGAAAAACCTGTTTTGGTTTCAGCATTTAGAAGAGCAGGCTTTTCTGAATATTCCAGACTTTCTATGTAGTGTAATGATGTGTGTGTCTTGTCATCACGGACGAGTAACTCTACTCTATTAAGTGCGTCCCTTTGAATGCAGGGAGCATTGACTGACATGGGAAGGACTTTGGGTGAGAAAGCTCAGCTTAGCTGGGGGAAGTGTGCCCCTCTGCGTTGATGCTCTCTGCATGCCGCGAGATGATCCCATTGGGGGCTGCGAGCCCTGTGCGGGTAGTGCTCTTCCCCAGCCGTAACTCTTTGCAGCAAGCGCTTCTTGTCATGTGCGAAGGCTTCCTATCTGATCAAAAGCCTATTTGGACTATTTTGGGCTTTTGGCTTTTGCAGAGGATTGTTTCAGATGAACCCGGGGAGTAATTAGCTCATGCCTGGAAGGTGACACTGGCCTGCCTGAACGTGCCAAGTTGGAACGTGAGGCCCTGAGCCTTGCTTTGGAACTGACCCACCTTTCCTCCCGTATTTTTAGCTCTAAGCCTATAACTCAAATGCTGATGCGACTGCCTTTTAGAAATAGACAAGGGAGTGAAGTTGGCAGGCACACACGCTGCTGGCGATAAGCAGCCGCTGCCTGGTACCCGGCTGGGATTCAGACAGAGGTATGGATATCCAGCATCTCATTCTGCTCCTCTGGTTCCAGCAAGTCCCACCACTGTCACCCAGATGAGCTTGTCCAACCCAGCGATGCTGAGGACCCACAGCCTGTCCAATGCAGACGGCCAGTATGATCCCTACACTGACAGCCGCTTCCGGAACAGCTCCATGTCTCTGGATGAGAAGAGCAGAACAATGAGTCGATCGGGCTCCTTCCGGGATGGGTTTGAGGAAGGTAAGGGGTGAAGGAACTCCACCAGTTAGGTCACTTGGCCTGGCACACTTGACGGTGCTCCCTCTGGTGCTCCCTCCTCTGGTCACTACTACCTCTGGGGTGGGGATGAGCGACTCTCACGAGGAAGATCTGACTGACCCTTAGGTAACCTTTCAGGAGGCTGAGGGTGGAGGCCTCTAATACTGCCCACCCTCAACATTGACTGAGTTCTGCCTGAGGCTCCTCTCTCTCCTGGCCTTGAGCCATGTCTTCTTGGCACACATCTCCATCTTGAAGCCCCGCCGCTGGCTCATTCTGTTGGCAGAGAGCTTCACTGAGTTCATCTCCCCCTGCCCGGCAGCTTTGGGGGCAGGCAGCCCCGTTCACATCCAGCATTTCCTAGCTCGTCTCAAGATCCAGATTCTCAGTTTTTACCCTTTTCCTTCTTGAGCCGGTCCAACCATGGGCATTTATAGCTCGTTTGTTTTCATCAGAATTATGGAAGGAACATTCTGGGGGTGATTTTTGTCTGCATCTTCGTAGCTCACTTCATCTCTCTCACCCTCTGCCCCTTCACCCAAGACATTGTGTTCGAGGAGCCCCCTTCCCCAAACCGGGTTTTGGAGAGACTGGAGGCCGGCTCAACAAGCAGTGATAAAGAGAGGGGAATTGGACCGGCCAAGGATAAACCCCAACCCTACTCCTCCCTGGATTTGAGCGCTTAGGGAAGATACTGTACCTCTTTGTTCCTTTTTCCGCTATAAAAATGAAAGTAATAATAGCATTCGGCTCACGGTGCTGTAAGAATGCAAAGCTACCGACTGTAAATGTTAGCACAGGTCTGTATTGTGTGTTGTAGCCTGTGGGCCTGCCTTCCACATTGCTTTCAGCGGGCTCCAAGCCAAGGATGAGGGTTCAGGGACAAATGGATGCCAGTGGGGCTCCACCTCTGTTGGAACCTTTCTGCTAACCACAGCCAGGGTGAATGTAGGGGTGAGCCAGAGATGGTCCCCTCAGCTCCCCGTCCCTGTAAAAGGCAGGGTATAGGCTCAGTGTACCCCAACAGGAAACTTCAGATCATAAGGAAGGGAATACAAGATGCAGCCTTCTGCTTCTCGGCTTTCTTTCTAAGAAAGGCTTAAAGGACTGTAGTGACAGAATTGTTGCTTGTTGGCTGATCTTGGTGACTTAGGGCTCTCCCCAGATTTATGTCCCCAGTAACCCTGAGCAGGGCAAGCTTATAATCCTTATATGGAAACTGCCAGGCTGGAGGATTAGGGAGGCGGGGAGCCTGGGTTACTAGGGGCTTTTGTTAGATTTAAAGGCTGGAAATTGGTGCTGTGGTGGCTATCAGAACACAGTTAGGGCCCATACTGGCCCTAAGGCAATGGAGGAGGAAGTCTGTCCATCTTAGGCTGTTTTCCACGATTCGTCAAGAATAGCCATGGTATGTCTCCTTCTGTCCCAGAGGACAGCTCCCTTGTGGAGTGTGTCCCGTGCTGCCCTCATGATCTGCCATGTGTATGCCTGAGAGAATCACAAAATAGTACCAAAACTTGTCCTGACAAGTATACATGGTCCCACAAAGACCACGGGCCCTTGCGGACTCTTCCTCAGCTAACTCTTTAGGTTAGGCAGCCCATCTGCAATCAGACAGCCCAATACAGACCATCTGGGATATCAGATGACAACTAGGCCTGGCCTACCCACAAGCATCACCACAACTTTTGTAATCACGTGATTTGTGGTAATGCGGAACTGAGCTGCAAAGATAGGCTTAGGACTTTGGCGTGGAGATTTGTTACTGTACTGCGAAGGTAGCCCCTTCGTCTCTGGGAACTTTGCCATCCAGTTGGGTTTATTCCTTGCATATGACAAAAACAGAATAGGACTTGGATAATTGGGTTTCTAACTGCTTGGAGTGTAGGGTGGTTTTATTATTTTTATTTGTTTTCATTCTAAATGGATAAGTTACCAGCGTTGTAGTGGAGGTCAGATCTCACGTCTGGCCAGGTAAGACCCTCCTGGAACTGTTTATTCTGTGCTGTGAAGCAGGATTAAAGCATAGGGAAAATTAGACATGTGTCTGTGAGCATGTTCCACGTTTAAGGCAATGGGAGTCATAGCCACGTGGATCCAGTGCAGTGTGGCCCAGGTGCAACCTTTTGAAGTATCTTGGGTAAGTTCTTACTATAGACAGGATGTAATCTCAAAGTCACCTTTGAGGCAGTCTTAAGAGATGCTCAAGGTATCTTTGAAATGGATATTGGAGCTGGAGAGATGGTCAGCGGTTAGGAGCAGATACTGCAGTTGCAAAGGGATAGGAGCCCAATTCTCAGCACCCACATAGGGTGGCTCACAAGTCCTGGCTTTGGGGCCTATGGGGACATGACACAAAGGGATTAGAAATAAATTACAAAACATACCAAAAGCTGTTTTTCAATTTTTAACTTTTAAGCCAGGTGGTGGTGGTGCACACCTTTAATCCCAACGCTTGGGAGCCAAAGGCAGGAGGATCTCTGTGAGTCTGAGGTCAGCCTGGTCTCTAGAGTGAGGTCCACGACAGCCAGGGCTACTCAGAGAAACCCTGTATTGCAATTTTTTTAACTTAAAATTACTTAAAATGCGTGCCATGCTGTGCATGTAGAGGTTCTGGGACAACTTTCAGGAGTTGGTTCCCTCCTTCCTCCATGGGTCCTAGGTAGGGACCTCAGTTTGTCAGGTTTGGTATTAAACACCTTTACCAACTTAAACCATCTGGCCAGCCCACCAAAGGGATTTTTAAAAGTAAAAACCGGAACTTAGCAAAACAGGTCATAGGCGAACAGAGTCACGTTCAGACTTCCAGTCAACAGATCCTGTCCTTGAATTTCTGTGTAGCTG
The DNA here is from genome assembly GCF_000317375.1 of Microtus ochrogaster. Lineage (NCBI taxonomy): Eukaryota > Metazoa > Chordata > Mammalia > Rodentia > Cricetidae > Microtus > Microtus ochrogaster. The sequence continues at coordinate 1,224,060 of NW_004949174.1, read as the reverse complement.
TAAGCAAGTCATGTCATTTGAGTTCCAGGAGACTTTTGCCTGTCCAGCTGTGGAATTCTGGAGGTACAGCGAGAAAGCTCCATCAAGCTTAGTGATTTGGGGGCTGAAACTCACTTCCCCCCAGGCTCTGCAGCTCACCCTAAGTATCAGCCGACCACAGCAGTTCAGACCAGCCACATTCAGGTTGGTGGGGTGCAGAAAGCCAAGGAAGCTGTTTCTTTGGATCACAGCCTTGCCGTCACTGATTTCCAAGTGAGATGCATTATTACAGAGAAAAGTAATGTCTCCACTTGAAGCGTGCCCAATGTGCCACCTCTGCTTGGGTCCCTGAGCTGGTCCTGACTGCCAAGAAACTGATACGTTTGAGATGGAAGAATTGGAGACAAAAGAGCAGCCAGAGTATGTGTGCTGCCCCAGCTCAGGCCTCTGAGTCAGCCCTGGCAGGGTGGGTGGAGGTGACTACATGGATCCCCTTGTCTCTTCCACCAACAGGCCTCCCAGGCTCTCTGTCCACTCAGGTCTATTGTACGGAAGTGCTTTGGTACTTCTGAACCTGTGGGCATGTTAGTACAGAAAGCCATTTTTGGCCATTAACACCTTAACCTGGTTTTTATGGGGTGTGAGTCAGATTAGTCATGCTTGGTAGAAAAACAGGGAGCAGATCTGGAGCCTGGCATTACCTGGGAGGAGCTGTGAGTCCTGGTGGAGCCCCAGCCTCAAAGACGTTGGTAGGTGCCTGCTACTGAGAGGAGAAGGAGCTCTGGACTGTGCTGGACTGGGCCAGATAGGGTTAGAAACACCCTAGACAAAGAGCTGCACTGGCAGAGCCTCAGAAGCAGGCTCTACAGCGCCATCTAGAGCTTGCCCGGGAATGAAGTCCAGGATAGCTGGATAACCCCTTGTGAGAGGAACAGGCAAAGAAGTGTCGGGGGACAGGGGAGGTTTATTAGTAACACCACAGGCAGGTTCCCAAGCATCAGACAGAACTGTTTGTTCAATATCTTGCTGGTAGGCAACTCCTACTACCTGCTAAGTGGGGCCGAGTGCACTGCTGGTGTGACTAGTGAACTCAGTAGTGTGTACAGAGAGTGTCCCCAGCCTTCCCTGGTCACAGGTGGGCTCCTGCTCTCGTGGGATGTGGGGACATAAGGCTTTCCACCTGTGGTCAGGAGAACTGTGCCCACTTAAAATACCTGCTGTGTCTGGACCCTGGGCTGGTTCTATCTTCCAGACAAGTTACCAGGAGGTTGTTGAGAAAGTAAGAATCAGGTTCCCTGAAAGAGAAGAGAAGAAGGCAGCTTGAATCCCTAGTCCCGGAAAAGAGCACACTTCAAAGTGAGAGCAGATAATAAAGTCCCTCCAGCTGGAGATGGGACTGAACGCTAGGAGTGCGTGAGTGTGGTTCTGAGTCAGAACCTATGGTTACCAAGCAAGAAAGAGAACACCCTCGTTTGTCACGTATAGACGTTGTGCAAGTCCCGTACATCAGCAGAAATGCTGTGGTTTCCGCTGATCTCTGCTCCAAGGCTGTGTGGATTGATTAGGACAAAGGTTCGTCTCTAAGCGTCTAGTGGGTGTGAGACAAGGCAGCTCTGCTGCATGGTCACAACGCTGAACCGTGCATCCGACCTGAGTAGGCACAATCCGAAACAGCCGCAGGCTGCCTCTGAAGAGTGTGGTTACACTCTCCACAGCCACACTGCCCTGTGCTTGAACCCTCGGCGGTATGAACGTTTGGTTACGTGAATATATGATCCCAGAATCATGTGTTGTTTTGCTAGTTAAGAAAAATGTGGTACGAAGAAAATGACTTCCTTAATGGATTATTTGGCTCTGACCTGTGCTCAACCCAGGAAGTGTTGGGCCACGATGACAGTCACAGCCAGGACGAGCCCGTGGTGTCCTGAAGGGCTGGCCTCCTCTCTCTCTCTCTCTCACAGCAGCCAGCGGCACCTTTGACCCTGTTTGCTTCTTTCCAACAGTTCACGGATCCTCACTGTCCTTGGTCTCCAGCACGTCTTCCATCTACTCCACGGTGAGTCTCAGCCATCGCCAGTGGCTGTGCTTGCACACACACGTTCTGTTATCAAGTCTGTCAGGAGTGATGATAAGCATCCCAGCTGTAGAAAGTAGTCCCATTATAAAAGGATCAACTCTTAGGAGGAAAAGATTTGAGATCCACAAGACAGCTGTTATCACATCCCCCTTGGAGCTGGGGAGAGGGCTCAGCGGGTGAAGGGCTTATCGCCCAAGCACGAGGACCCGAGTTCTGATACCCATGTAAAAGCTGAGTGCACGCATACGTAACCCTCCCTTCTACCCACGTCTTCACGTGGAAGCAGGTGGTTCCTTGTCACCGCAGTGGTTAGAATATCCCTCACATTCTTCCTGATTTATTAGAATACTGGGCTTTTGTATTTGGCCGTTCTGGTGGGTAGATGTAATTGTTCCAGTTTATAGACTTATACCAGAAAAGAAGCCAGTCAAAATCTGGACTTTCAGGAGCTGGAGAGATGGCTCAGCAGTTATGCGCACTTGCTGCTCTTCCAGAGGACCTGGGTTCAATTCCCACATGGTGACTCTCAATCACCTGTAGCTCTAGTTCCAGGAAACCCAATGTTCTCTTCTAGCCTCCATGGATACTAGTCATATATACATGCATACATACATATGTACATATTTACATATATACAGGCAAGTACACATACACATAAAAATAAAAAAAAAAATCTTAAATACAAGAAATTCTAAACTTTCCCAAGTTAGCAGACTCAGCAGTTCCCACTGGCTGGGCTGCATTGCTCCTTTTCCTCCACTGTTCTGACTTTCTGTATGATTTATTTACAGCCAGAAGAGAAATGCCAGTCAGAGGTAAGGAACGGTTCACCTTCCGGAGCTCTTTCTCACTCTCAGTGTTAATTCCATCCAGCTCAGTCTGGAGACGGACTCCCCCCCACAAGCAGGTAACCCCTGTGCCTGTCTCTGTAGATCCGAAAGCTGCGGCGGGAGCTGGATGCCTCCCAGGAAAAGGTGTCTGCGCTGACCACCCAGCTGACCGCCAATGTGAGTGCCTGTTCAGGAACGCACGCTCACACGTGCACATGCTCATACGCACACACGGTGGGGGCCAGGGACAGGCCAGGGTGGGCACAGGAGCTGGGCTGAGTGGGAGCCAGAGATGAAACAGCGTGGGCGGGAGCTGAGGGGCACTAATGGAAGCCAACAACAGTAGTGGTCAGGGAGGAAGCCAAGGATGTAACAGGGTAGAAACAGAGATAAAACCAAGTGGAGACCAAGGACAGGACAGAGGAGAAACTGGAGGTTGGATAGGAAATAGCCATCTGCTTTCTGAGCCATTCCTTGAGGCTCTGGTTCTTTGGACACTCAAGGAGTAACTCTGTGGGTTCAAAAGGCTTTAGATCTGTGGACAATGATGCCAAAGCAGGTGCTAGCAGTCTGGCTTGGGCCACTCTCTGTCACATCTGGGTCTGGCTTTGCTCGTCTATGTAATGGGACAATCGCTGTCTCCCTGTGTTGGGAGGTGACCCAGGCCTGTGATCTTTGAACTGTTAACTCATTTCCCATCCTTTTCCCGAATACTGTGGTCTTCAGAAAGGTGGGAACACAAAGGAACTCTAGGGAAGAAAGACGCCTGTGGCTTCGTGATAAACAGCTGGTGCTCTATAATTGCATCATGCACAGTGCTCAGCACTGCCAGCCTTCGTTCTGTCTGTCTGGCCACTCTTCCCCGTGCCAGCAACACTAGGCTGGGGGTCCAACAGTAAGGCAGGCAGAGTCACTGCCACTTCCCATGCTAGCTCGGGACCAGAAGGGAGGCAAGCTGAACAAGCTCTTTGGGACACAGTCATTCATGCCACAACGATGAAGAAAACCCAGGAGTGAAACGCTACCTTTCGGCGGGAGGTGGGAGGAAGTCAGGGTTTCCCAGAGGGAGTAACACCAGATTGCTGTCCTGTGGAAGAGTGCAGCATCCTAACCAAAGTGAACAGTTTTGCAAGGTCCAAGGAGAACTGTGAGTGGCTTACCCGGTCAGTATCTGAGGTGAGGAGTGAGGAGAGAGGCAGGGCAGGAGTCAGTATATACGAAAGGCGAGGGACAGATGAGTGTCTGAGCTGTTCGCTGGGGTTTGGGGACCTTCGGAGAACCCTGTCAGTGTGGAGGCTTAGCTTGCTATTTGGACCAAATAGAGTAAAGGAGAGGCAAGGATCTCCCAGCCTATCTGGGAGACCCACGGAGGAGCCCCACTGTGGGCGGGGCTGTCACCCCAAAGCCTGAGATTTAGGGAGATGCTGGGTGACTCCAAGGCCAGGCTTCCTGCCCAGGAGTTCATAGCCCAGCCTCAGAGCAGCCCAGATAAGGGTACCAGCGCCTGTCAGGGGGAGCACACTTGTGTGACCCCTCTGCGTTCCAACAGCGGGAGCCACTTCAAAGGCTGTTCTCCTTTGACCAGGAGCGTGAGTCAGAGCCCCACGGTAGTCATTTACCTGGTAATTCCTGCTCAAGCCTGACTGACTCCAGGAAGCGTGGCTCTCTTAGATCTGCATGGGAAGCGTGACACGCCCTTAATTATATGCCCGAGGAGTGTAACTGCCTTCATCATCACCCTTCTCCCAAACTCTTGTGCATTGTCGGAAACCTCTGACGATTTCCCTAAACCTTGACACACCCTGTCACTCTGCGCTTCACAGTCCTTTATTCTCTTCCCCTCTCCATCATCAGGAGGGCTGGCTCAGCGGTTGGCAGGTTGGCAGCACTCACCGTTCTTCCAGAGGACCCCAGTTAGGTTCCTAGCATCCCTTTCAAATGACTCACAACCGCCTGTAACTCAGCTCCAGGTCTGGTGCCCTCTGCTGGTTTCTTTAGGTATCCACATTTAAATGTACCGTGCGTACTGTGCACACACACACACACACACACACACACACACACACACAATAATAAATCTAAGAAATCATTAGAAACCATCTCAGAGCTGAATTCTCAGGCTTAGATTTTTCTATTCAAAAAGTGTCCATGGTATCCTGACTAGGTCCTCTAATTGGAAAGTCCGATGTATGCACCTGTGTTCAGAACTGAATGCAGACCCAGGGGGGTGGACAGTGACCTCCTGCCCCCAAGAAATAAACACCTCATGATTTGTAACGGTCATCAAGTGCTGTCCTTGAGTCTCCGTCAGGTGACCTTGGGTTACTTTTTCTATCTACCTGGTCTGCCACCAGGAGCCCTGTGCTGGCCTGTGGTCCTGAACCCTCTGTGCTAGATGGGTTGGAGTAAGGCCTCTTATATTATTCCAGAATGTGTTGCACCTCCCAAAAGCTGCTGAGTGCAGTCTTGTTTTAAAGTAAATATTTAGTTGTACCACACTCCACACTCCACCTCAGCCACTACCGTTTTATTATCTGCCATCTTTCTCGGAGACCAAGCTATGTTTGTTTTCCTAGGACAGGCTATTCCGGGCTGCCCTGGCTGGTGTTTTCCTAGCTCTCTATTTGTTTTCCCTGGGAATGTGAGAATGTCTCTTGGCGGGGAGGTTGTTGTATTATGTTGTGCAGCGCCACTGGGCCCTGCCTCCCCCGTGTTTTCATAGCTGTGCTCAGGACACAAAAGCAGCCCTTTCACTTGCTAGCGGAGCTGGATCTCTGACCCGTCAGAGCTAAGCGGCTGCTTTCTGAGCTTGTAAACATAACGTTCACAGTTTGAGTGAGCAGCGGCATTCCAGGGATCACGGGTGCAGGTTAGATGCAGAATGAAAATGAATGCAAATCACTCGGCCTCACTCCCCGCTCTGCTTGGGTGAGGACAGCACGCTGTGCCCTGACCCAGTTCCTCTACCCACCGTGTCATCTTGAGTTGACTCGCTTTAGTGGGTATGGTGACCCAACGCTAGGAAAACTGAAGCAGAAGGGTGCCAGCTCGTGGCCAGCCTAGGCTACGTAGTGACTACCAGGCTAGCCCAAGAAAGGATGTGAGACTCTGACGAAAAAGGATGTGGGTGGGCGGGCTGCAGAAATGGCTCCATAGTTAAGAGCACTGACGGCTCTTCCAAATGACCTGGGTTCAATTCCCAGCTCCCACATGGAGGCTCACAACTGTCTGTAACTCCTAGGAGACCTGATACTCTCACACAGACATACATGCAGGCAAAACACCAATGCACATAAAATAAAAATAAATTACTTAAAAGATAGTGTATTTAAGGTAAGCTAAAGAAGTAGAGAGGTGTTTTCTTCATTTCAAATATATAGAGTGTAACCAACAAGAAACCATCCATGTAGTCTTGCTGTGATGGTGTATCTGCACCACGGTCCTGGCCTCGTCTGCTGTCTTAGACCCAGTCAGCCTGTCGCAATGAAGTCTGGTGAACCACGGCTGGGCCACCCTGCAGTTCCCTCCTTAGGTTGAAATCCAGGCCCACTCCACAGCCCTGCCCACGTATCCCACTCTCTTATTCTTTCCTTGGGGCGTTGATCACCTTCTTCTCTGGGTTTTTACAGTGCGGTCACGTCTTGTTTTTCCAGACTCATCCCCAGCCTCTGGTCGTTTGCATCAATCACAGCAGGAGTGGTAAACCAATGTCCTGTATAAGAGTAGCAAGTGCTGTTAGCTGCAGAGCTATCTTTCCAGCCCCCTTAGACTTGGTTTTAATGGCTTTTTCAGATTCCCAATTCAACCAGCAGTTGAATCAATCAGTAACGACACATCAAGTGTTCATTACTCTCCAGTACAAACAGGCTTAGTTTTGGCATGCTAACCTCTTGATCTAGACTTCAAGAAACACATTCCTCATTTTCAAGATATGCATTTGTTTGTTTACTTATTTGAGTCAGGGTCTTTCTATATAGACCAGGCTGGCTTCGAACTCACAAAGATCTGCCAGCCTTTGCCTTCCAAGTGCCCAGATATTGTTTTTGTTGTTGTTGTTGATGGTGGTAGTGGCTTTGTTTTGTTTTTCAAGACAGTGTTTCTCTGGGTAGCTCTGGCTGTCCTGGAACTCCCTTGAACTCTGCCTACCTCTGCTTCCTGAGTGCTGGGATTAAAGGTGTGAGCTACCATTGCTGGGCTACTGTTTTGTTTTGAAAATAGATTTATTGTATGCTTTATTTATATATATGTGTGTTTGTTCCAGTGCATTCAGGCCAGAAAAGGGCCTTGGATATATTAGAGCCAGAGTTACAGGTGGATGTGAACAGCCTGATTCAGGTTCTGGGAGCCGAATTGTTGTCTTCTGCTGCAGAGGACCTAAGTTCAGTCCCCAGACCTGTATGGTGGCTTACAGTCACCTGTAACTTGATCTCAGGGGAGCTCTGACATCCCTTGTGGCTTCCTCAGACACCTGCGTGCATATAGTACACTTATATTCATTTAGACAAAACACTAGACACATAAAATAAAAGTAAATTAGTCTATAGAAAGAAAATGTGAACCAGGAACAAAAAACAAGTGTCAGACAGAAAGGTGGCTTTGAGGGTCAATGCAGGCAGGCCTGCTTTGTCTGATGCCCTGAGTTTAATCTCACGACCCACATGGTGGAAGGAGAGAGCTCTTGACAGCTGGGCTCTCTGTCCAGTCCAACAGAAATAGTTTTATATTGTTACACTGAAGCATCTGAAGATTGGATGCATATTCTAATTATAACTGGCTTCTTTTGAAACCTTTTTTCGAGCCTTGTGTAAGATGTTGCATCTGGTGTCTTCTAACAAGAGAATATCACAGTGTGGGAGCTAGGAGGAAGGTGTCTCCCTGGGGGAGCTGCGAGAGGTCTCTTCATCCAGGGAGCAGATGGGCCTTTCAGTAGCTTTTTATTAATGAGGATTATAACAAGGAAAATAAGCTAGCCACTTTGTCCATTCACCCTACAACCCTGCTCCCCATGAGCCTGTGCTTCCCATGAACGTGGTGATCGGTGAACAGCAGATCCTACCACTGTGTGCTGTGGAATCAGCCGTAAACCGGCAGTCACAGGCCCCGAGTATTTCCAACGACAACCTCAAAGTGTATTGAATACAGTGGACCTGTGAGTGCGAGGGAATAGACCCGGCCTGGTGGTGTCCCCAGCCAGACATGTGCAGATTAGCTAGGCCAGGAGTGGGTAGGACAAAGGTACCCGGAGGAAGGATGCTTGAGGAAGAAGGACTTGAGCAAGGGCAAGGCTAGAATCAGCAGTCCCAGAGAGCTGATAGGAGACCAAACCTGTGCAGGCCACATGAAGAGGCTCTGTCTTGAGAACCCATTCCCCCTCTGGCACTGTGGCCTTGCAAGATGACGTCACTGAGGCCTCATCTTCCACTGCAGGCTCACCTCGTGGCAGCCTTTGAGCAGAGTCTGGGAAACATGACCATCAGACTGCAGAGTCTAACGATGACCGCAGAGCAGAAGGTAAGCCCGGGGGTGCCATCGCTCGCTCTCATTTCAGATGAAGGTGCCGATTTTAACATACGGCTTAGACTCGTAGATCAAGTGTTGCTCCTGTGTCTCCTACGGATCTAGTGGCCTCCTGGGCTCCCTGATGTCCTTACACTGAAGTTAGATCCACCATGTATGAGACAGCTCTGTGGCACCCCTTTGTCGCTGCTCGCCTCTGCCCAGGCCGGCGTTGTGCTTTATGGAGCTGGTTTGGGAACATTCCTGTTGTATCTTTCTCACCTTCAGGATTCAGAACTGAATGAATTAAGAAAAACCATCGAGCTGCTAAAGAAACAGAATGCAGCTGCCCAGGCTGCCATTAACGGAGTGATCAACACACCAGAGCTCAGCTGCAAAGGTAACCACGAGACCCGCCGTAGACACCCTCTCTCACGGTGTAGTGCAGGGTGCAGCCCCTGCTACGGGGCAAGAGACTGGGACTCAAGCCGCAGATCCAAGGGTCCCAGAACGCAGACCCTTTCATCTGCTTGCTTCTGGCCACCGCAAAGATGGCTAGTGTAGTACAGTCTTCTCCGATAAATCTTGAAGACTGAAGAACTGGGTTTCTTATGGAGAAGCAGCCTAGTGTTTTATGGCTTCTCTCTCATGCCTCCATGATTGTTTGTTTGCATATTGGAGAGAGAGTTGAATGGGTTTATATGTTTGTTGGTTTGGTTTGGTTTTCTGAGACAAGGTTTCTCTGTCTAGCTCTTGGAGCCTGTCCTGGCACTCACTCTATAGACCAGGCTGACCTCCAACTCACCAAGAGCCTCCTACCTCTGCCTCCCACGTGCTGAGGTTAAAGGCGTGTGCCACCGTTGCCCACCTGGGGTTTATCTCTCGGATACCCTAGGAAACTGCCCTAATAAATTGTTGGGCTTTGTGTGTTTTTACTTATCTTTCTTTTCACAACTATATTATGAGGACCCTTTACTCCCTGTTGATGAAGGGCTTCAGAGGTGATGGTGGCTTTCTAAGATCAAAGGCTAGTTAGGAACAAAGTGGGCCTGGACCCTCAGGCCTTCCGGCTGTAAACAAGCTCTAGTCAGGATTAGACACAGCCCTATCCATAGGACAAAAGCTAGCCACAACCATGATGTCGGCCGTCTCTTGTTATTTCTGGCGTTGCTGTTCTTCCAAAACAGAAGTGATGAAGTTGAGGTAGGAAGGATTAGAAAGCGTTAGCTAAGCAGGGTGGAGGGAGGAGCACTGGAGGCTGAGGGAGAGAATCGTGGAGGGCCTGGGATGACATGGGCTCAGTGCTCCCAAAGGGCCACAGGGAGGTAAGCAGGGCAGGAATGTAGCGATCAACAAGGAGAGATCACTAGAGCCCTGGGTGCAATCTCTAGTGGAGCTGAAGAGAAGAGATCGAAGGAGCTCCAGCAGGGAATACTGCTGTGTTTACAGGTATATCTCCCTCTCTGTCCAAACAGAGATCGGTGTTGGGGAATGTTCCTTAGGCTTTACCTTCCATGAGGAAGAGGGCATAGCCATTATCACTTCAAGGCTCTTCCAGCTAGCAACGGGGCATAGAGGTACTACCTCAGTCCAAATTCCCTGGATCAGAGGAGGCCATTCCTGGGGACAGAAGACTCTACTCTAGAGCCCACACGCCTTGCTTGCTTTCTCCAGGAAACGGCAGCACCCAGGCTGCAGACCTGCGTATCCGCAGGCAGCACTCCTCTGACAGCGTCTCCAGTATCAATAGTGCCACCAGCCACTCGAGCGTGGGCAGCAACATAGAGAGCGACTCGAAGAAAAAGAAGAGGAAAAACTGGGTGAGTGCACATCCCTGGACTCCCCCGGGGGGCTGTCTCGTGCTGTCTCCACAATAGGTGTCCACAGATAAATCCCAGGCTGCCTCCTAACCTCAGAACCACAGGCCTTGGAAAGCAAATCCAAGGAAGCGCCCTGGGGGAAGCCTTTTCACCAAAACCAATGCTGTGCTCAGCAAAGCGGCGGCATTGATCAGGCCCCACACTGTGGTTTTTTTTTTTCTCTTCGTGAGACTGTGTGATGTGCCCATCTCTCATTTCACGTATCTCTCATTTCTTTCTCCTCCTACATTGGCCACAGAGTTCAGAGCTCAGTGAATCTCATTCCTCTTTACTGGGGATGAGACTCAGGGACTCAGGCCTGCTCCACTCCTGAGTAACACCTCTCTGGGGCTTTTAGCAAGACTCCACACACGTAGTTTCTTCTTAGTTCCAAAGAAGGTTTTTATAGCATGGACCAACAGTTATTTCATCCTTAACCATACTCTTTACTTGTTTATTTATATACTTATTAATGCGAGGTCTCACTCACCGTGTAGGTCATGCTGGTGTCATACTCACTATGTGGACCAGGCTGGCCCCAGCTATCAACAGTCCCACCTTTGCCTCCCAATTGCTTGGGTTACCTGTTGTGCCGCCACAGGACTGTTATTTGTTTGTTTGCATAGCATCAAACCAAGGCTCTCACTGAAGTTTTGTAACCATGTTCTCCGAGTATGTTTCATGGTGTTAGCATTAGCGGTCAGGGGCCCAAGCTCAGGCTAGGGCCCGTGAATGTTGAGGCTAATACAGTCCCGAGCCTGTCTCCTAAAACACTCCTTGAGTTTCTGCTGGGAGCGCCAAAGGCGGCTTTCTTTGCTCCAAGAAAATCCCAAGCACTTTTGCCCAGTTTCATGACTACTGTCCCAGCGAGGGAGGTATGTTACTTACTAGGGACACCTAGTATCAGGGTACGTCTCGAGTGGCCAGGCTCACCAAACCCCATTGTCACTGTCGTGTTTCATGGTGGCGTCTTGTCCCTCATGTCATATCTGTCTCACTCATCTTGAATCATCTTGGATGGGTGGCGAGGTCTCGTTAGCAGTAGGGGAGTCTGAGGTGAGCTACCAGGCCGTCTCCGTGTGATCCTCTTACCATGGTGGTTAGTTTTGTTTTTCTTTACGTGACGAGCCATTTTCTTTAGCAACTTATTTATTGTGTCTAGAGATGACTAGAGAAGAGTAGCTCATGTTGCCATCTCTAGCATACAGTTGATAAAATGTAGTCTGCTCAGATTCTCAAAATGATGGGAGAATTATCGTGAAAAATACAGGGCCAGTGAGATGGCTCAACGGGTAAAGGCATTCGCCACGCAAGCCAGATAAGCCTGAGTTTGATCTCTGGAACCACATAAAGATAGAAAGAACCAACTGCGTAAAATTGTCCTTTGCCATCTACACATGGGTGGTGGCACACTCGTTACCCACCCCCCCATGCACAATAGCAATAGTAGTAATAATAACAACAACAATAATAATAAGTTTTAAAAAGAAAAAGAAAAATCCCAGCTGTTTTCTTCTAGCCAGGAAATGAAACCTGTTTGTGTTGCTTCTAGACAATTAATTCTCAGTTCTCCATGAAACCAGGAAAGACAGATAACAGACATTCTCGGTGTACCCCAAAGCTTAACTCCGTCTAAATTTTGTGACCTCCCTTTTACCTGGTGCTCTAGCTCTGTGGCTTGTGTGGCAAAGCCTGGTGGCAGACTACTGTCTGCGAACAGGAACATCAGGAGAGAGCAAAGGAACAGTGGGCTGGAGTTTGCTCACAAGCTGGGCAAGCAGCTTGTCAGATACAGGACACATCCACTGGGAAAGGCCTCATGACTCCCCGTGAGGAAAACCCTAGAATATATTTTCAAAAAGAAAAAAGGTCCCAGGAAAAGGAAGTGATTCCTAAGATACCTGTTTTGGAGACAAAATATGATTATTTTTGTTTGTAGATTTAGAAAGATACATGCTGGTCATGGCCCTTGGAAAATTTGGTTTAATTTTCATGTTCTCACCAGAATTTCCATGTCTGCCTCAGAGGCTGGGGAACAACCTTACCTGTTTTCTGGTTTTTCCAATATAGTTAATGAGTTTCACAGACAGCTGTGGGACCCCTGAGTGAGATAGGCAAATTCTGTGCTTGTTAGATTATGTCCCTCTTGAAAGGAGAGCGGGAACTCCCTACATGGGCACAGCAAGGAGCTGTACAGACTCAAGGGATTGCTGCAGATGTCAGTCCCCCACTGCTGAGGAGATAAGATGTTCCTCCCGCTGTTGTTCAGACTTAAGAGATGGTTGAAAAGAGGCAGGGAGATGATCAGACAGACATAAAAGCAGGGGAAGCCCTGGCAGCAGAGTACCCCTTAGCTTGCTCTTCCCTTCCTCTCACGATGGAAGAAGATGCTCCCCGCGACCCATGCTGTTTCAAGCACCCCACTCCCACCAGAAGCCTCTGTGTGGCGTTTACAATGAGCCATGTTGCCTCTGAAAAGTCCTAAGCTTTCCGTGTCACTGGCTTTCTCTGTTAAAAATTGTCTTTTTTCCTTCCCCTTCCCTGTTTTTGCTTGCATTTTTCTGGCAGGTCAATGAGGTAAGCAAGCCAAAGTTTAATTTCAGATACCAAGCTAACCCATCCATTGACATGACTAACCTCATCCGCATCTGTCCCCACATCCAAGCATCCTGCTTTTGTTGCTGTGTCACCTCATCTCCCTACACGCACCTGCTGAGCCAGGCTCTGTCTTGCTGTTAGCATCTGTTCTGGAACGAAGAGTAGGCATGGAATGCCCCTGCAGGCCCATCCTGAGCTGTCAATGCCAGATAACTCCCCTTCCCCGAATGCACTGACTCCACAGAGCTGCTGGGTGCCTTTGCCATTGACGGGGGAACATGTGGCTCACTGAACTGCTCTTTTGTAAGCATGCCTCCCCCCGGGCCGCGCCTCGACGAGGCTGACCATCTTATGTGTTCAGTTGCGCAGTTCCTTCAAGCAAGCCTTTGGGAAGAAGAAGTCCCCTAAGTCCGCATCCTCACACTCCGACATCGAGGAGATGACCGATTCTTCATTGCCTTCCTCACCAAAGTTGCCACACAATGGATCCACTGGCTCTACCCCGCTGCTGAGGAATGCCCACTCCAACTCTCTGTGAGTCTATCTAGAGGACAGTGCCCTTGACTCCTGCCTTAGTTAGGGTTTCTGCTGCTATGAAGAGATACCATACCATGGTAACTCTTGTAAAGGGAAATTGAGATGTCAGCTTAAAGTCCAGAGGTTTAGTCCATTATCAGTCATCATGGTAGGGAGTGTGGTGGCGTGCAGGCAGACATGGTGCCGGAGAAGGAGCTGCTACCTCTTGAGATGCAAGCGGCAGGGGAAGGGAATGTGGGATATAGCCGCTTTTAGATGGGGGAGTCAGGGGAGGTCCCTCTGAGTGGGGCTCTTCAGCAGAGAGCTTTACAGCAGAAGGAGCCACTGGTTCACTCTGGTCAGAAACACTAGCAGCTGTGACAAACCTAATTCTGAAGCCTAGTAGCTTCACATGGTTCTTTCTTCCTGGTTCACCCCAAACCTGGTCAACCGGTGGAGAACCTCTGCTTGGTAGTGTTATGTCCAGCCTGATCAGGAGACGGACATGTGGACAAGGTCCCACGGGAGGGTTTTGTGAGCCGCCTGCAGGAGGCACCTTTCCGTCCCCTGTCTGAAACCCGAGGCTAGGGAACAAGCAAAGAAGGCAGTGGGCTTTGATCATGCATCAGCCTCACACTGAGCGAGGCGGCCTTGCCAGGAAACCAACAGTAAAGATTCCAGCGGGGAAATGGGCTGATAGTCTGAAGGGATGGAGCCTGCTCCCTTGTAGGACAGTCCAGGAACAGCACGGCGGCTGTTGCCGCAGCGAGTGGAACTCTGAGATCAGTTTCACCCTCTGTGATTTCAAGTGTGACAGCAAAGGGGCTGAGGAAGTTTAGGCAGCAAAGTGACCTAAACTGGATTAGAATTCTGTGGAAAGCAAGGTGGGCCATTGGGAGTAGAGGGAGATGGCAGAGGTAGCCGCATCCTCCAGGCTCCGCCTGCTCTGTCTTCTGAACCCTCCAACTCCTCTCCTCCAGGCCTTTGCCACTGCTGTGGCCTCTGCCCACCGTGCTCTTGTTCTGAGTATTCCTTCCTCGGGTTTCTGCTCAAGCTGACCTTATCCATAAGGCCTGGGCTGTCTACTGTGCATAACAGAACAGCCACCACCACCCACACCCTTCCTCTGCTTTGTTCTTTGCCACTGTGTATATCCATCTGGCATAGTGATTTCTCTCGGGTTTGGGTCTAGTCCCTCATCCTACCCCAGCTGTGTTTGCTGGTGGGTCCCCTGTTGGCTTAGAGACCCTCAGGCGTTTGCAATGGCTGAATGGCTGATGGGAGACCCATGTGAGGTGGGGTAGTATACTTGGCACTTTTTTTTTTTTTAATCGCTGTGACCAGATACATGACAAGAAGCAGCTGAAGAGAGGAAGGGCTGTTTTGGTCTATAGTTCGTCATGGTGGGACACGCGTGGCAGCAGGAACATGAGATGGCGGGTCACATTGCACCCATAGTCAGGAAGCAAAGAGTGGACAGGAAGTAGGGGCTGAGCCATAAGGCCTCAAGGCCCAGCCCTAGTGACACACAGCCCTCAGCTCTAACTCCTATAGGTTCCACAGCCTTCCCAAACAGCAGCCCCAGGTGGGAATGAAGTGTTCAAGCGCAGGGACCCGTGGGGGACATCTCTCATCCAGACCACAACTGCTGGAGATCCAGAGCTCCGCCGGAGTCCCCTGATGTGTGAGAGGCCTAGGCAGTGTTCTCATGGAGGTGTCTGCCAGCTTGGAGCTCCTGCGTGTGTACATCTGGGAGCTCTCAGTGGGGTGGAGATGCAGAGCAGAGGGCAAGGACCGGTTCTGATGCTGCGCTGGCGTTCAAAGTTCAGGAAGCAAAAGCAGAGTAGCCGGTGGGAGGAGACCCAGGAGCAGAGGGAATAACTGCATGGGGGAGGGAATCGAACCCTGGCCGCATGCCGCTGGGTGGCCTGTCAGAGAGGTAGTGAGCTACAGCATCAAACAGGAGGAGCAAGCCGGCGCCTCCCAAACCGCGGTCCCCACAGGGATGGGCAGGGCTGGCTCTTGGCTCCCCAGCCCTTTTGTTACATTCCACGGCCTCCGTGGACATTGGAGATATGTTGGTTTTGGGTCTGGTTTTCCAAAGGTTGGGTTGAGGGCAAATACTTATTTTCTTCAACCTTAAAAGGTTTTATGAAAATGTGCAAATGCAGAGTTGAGGGCGGGGGGGTTCAAAGATGAAGCGGAAGGCAGAGGGTGAGGCCTGGAGAAATCCCTCCTCTGTGGGTGAAGGGATGGCAGCCATGAGGAGGCCACATTTCCCACACTCCACACATTTAAAATTGGCTATGCCAGCATCCCACATCAGGAAAGACAGGGAGATGATAGAATAATGTGCTGGGGACTGAAAAAAAAAAAAACCATACATCAGGTCACTTTAGTTCACGGTCTCTGAGGTAGGAAAGCCTGCTTTGATTGCCTGCTGGGTATAGTCCAGCAACCTCCAGTTAAGCGACCCCCTCTTCCTCCAGATTTCACCCTGAATTGTCATGCTTAAATAGTGTGACCATGGGCATGATGGTGGTGCTGTGCCTCATTCTCCCCGTGTTAAAATCGAAATCGCGGCAGCGTGTAAGGTAATTGAATAGCATGCTTCCGATACCTCCAGAAAACACCGCTACGTACCTACTGTGTGTTGGCAGGTGTGGCTAGATGCTCAGAATGATTCGAGAACAGTCCTAAAGGATCTAGCGCCAAGCAGAACAAGGCACAGAAGGACCAGGGGAAAGAAGGGTGCCGTGTTTTTCCCTTTTCATCTATGTAGGGTAGATTAGGTGAGGTATACACTAGACATTCATTTAGTGCTCAGGTCCGGTGCATATGGTAGCCCCTGCTTGGCACCTTTGCATGATGTTCTCTCTGGGTCATTGCTGCATGGTTGGAGAACGGAAGAACTTCACACCTCAGGCTAGAGCAGACCTATTCAGTTAGATCCGTCTCCAGTCACTGGACCGCACTCTCACGACCTCATCTAATGCTGGTTTGCCCTCCCCACGGTCCTACCTCCAGACATCATTAAACCAGAGTTTTGGGATTAAGTCTCAGGGTGAGTTTGGGAGTAGACAGGCATCCCACTCCTTTAGTGGAGGTCCTGATTGGCCAGCATTGCAAAACAGCCAGAGTTTAGTCACAAAGCAGGCACCGAGAGAGCTTCCTAGAGAAGCACAGGCCATGTGACAACACCTCAGCAGAGTCCCAAGTAGAACAAGGGAACAGACCTAAAGCCTGCAGGCCTGGAGCGGCCACCACGTTCTCAGCCATCCCTGAACTCGAATGCATCTCATAAACTAAAGGCACAACTCTGTGGTTTCTGCCCTGCAAACTGCAGGCCACTCCTGCATAGGGAGCCGGGTAAAGGGTCTTTTGATTTTGAGTACCACAGTCCTTTGACCTCTCACAGGTTCAGAAGAGGGAAAACAACATTTGGGGGATTTTTCTTGTGCTTGGTTGTTTTTTTGTTTTGTTTTGAATTCAAGAAAAGAATGAAGTTGACAGGCTTCCTCAGTGGTTAGTGATAGGGCCTTACTCTGTATCCAAACAAGCCATGGTCCTCCTGCCTCAGCTTCCTAGGATTCTAGGCATGAGCCTCCTGCCCAGCTAACTCATACAGGTGGATTATACAGCTCTGAAAAGACCGTCAGTTGGAGTGTCTTAGACGTTCCTCCAGCCTTTGCATCTCTTTGAACAGTTCTCTGACCATCTTCTGCTGGCAGCCTGTTTCGCGGGTTGGTTTTGTTTGACTTATAAGCCAGCACCTGAGTCTTAGGAAGCGGCTGGCATGGCCACCACCTCCCTGCCCAAGCACTCTGTCTCCTAGGCAATCATCTGAAACCTGGGAGCTTAGGGTGGTTTTGGAGTTTTGGTTTTCTGAGTTTTTTTCTTTCTCTCCCATCTTCAATCCAAATTGTTCCCAATCACTCAACAACCTTTAGAAGTAACAGACTATATTTTAGTAGAACTGGCCCTCCCAGTAGCTACGATTTACTATGCCTTTAAGGTCTTCTA
>NW_004949174.1:1196620-1206233 GCF_000317375.1 Microtus ochrogaster | reverse complement strand
CTCTCTCTCTCTCTCTCTCTCTCTCTCTCTCTCTCTCTCTCTCTCTCTCTCTCTCATATTGCCGGGGTGGGGGAAGCCTTGCTCTTAAGTTTCTGTTCTTGCCTATTACCTCCCTTCTGAGAGGGAAGGCTGGCTGTGTCTGCCTGGTAATTGCTCATACCCAAAAGACTACCTGTTCCCGTCCACAGTTCCTGGTTACCCTGTTAGTGCAGCGTGGTTACTGCTTCTGTCTACAATTCCTGGTTACCCTGTTAGTGTACTGTGGTTACTGCTCCTGTCTACAGTTCTTGGTTACCCTGTTAGTGCACTGTGGTTACTGTTCCTGTCTACAGTTCCTGGTTACCCTGTTAGTGTAGTGTGGTTACTGCTCCTGTCTACAGTTCCTGGTTACCCTGTTAGTGCAGTGTGGTTACTGCTCAGTCTCCAGTTCCCGGTTACCCTGTTAGTGCACTGTGGTTACTGTTTCTGTCTACAGTTCCTGGTTACCCTGTTAGTGCAGCGTGGTTACTGCTCCTGTCTACAATTCCTGGTTATCCTCTGTTAGTGCCATGTCGGGGAAAGCTACAGTATAGCCCTTCTTGTAACCATTGCTCTGTATTGCTTTGTTGAATAACAAAGACTGGATATTTTGATGCTTTGGGTATGATCCTCTCTAGAAAGCAGTAGAGTCTGGAGGAGGGGCTGATATGTGCTGAGCCCTGAGTAGTGGTTAACCTGGACCAGTCTCAGAAGGGCAAGTGAATTACATCGGAGCTCATGTCGTCGGGACCACCCTGTTCTTTCCCTAGGATTTCTGAGTGTATGGACAGTGAGGCAGAGACGGTCATGCAGCTACGAAATGAGCTGAGAGACAAAGAGATGAAGCTGACAGACATCCGCCTAGAGGCGCTCAGCTCCGCCCACCAGTTGGACCAGCTCCGGGAGGCCATGAACAGGATGCAGGTGAGTGGATGGCAAACAGAGTCCCAGGAAGCTGCAGAGTGGAAGCCCAGGGGTGTGGGTATGCTGGCAGTTGCTGCTTCCCTGTCTCTCTCTTTAGTTTTCCGAAAGTGGGTAGTCCACACATCAGACCTTGTGTGGCTTCACACTGCCTCCTCCTTCCACGGTGGCCCCTCCACTTGGCCTTCTCCCTGTCTTCCCTAGCTCCACTCGTCCCACACTACTGGAGTGGAACTGTGATGAGTGACTGTGTCCCCACCATCTGTTTCATGCTATCCCTTCCCCCCTGAGTACCCTCCGTCTATCCAAACTGGACCCGCCTCCAAGGCTCTACCTGAGCCTCCTCCCAGACCTCGCCATGTCCTGCAGCTGGAAGAGCCAGCGGCTTCCTCTGAAGGTGGCTGCACACCAGTTCTTCCGGGTCCCACCTCTGCATCCCAGTCTTGTGAGCTGCATTTTGCATCAAGACTTGCTTGCATTCGGCTCTTTATGGACAAGCGTGGAATGACAGAGTCCTGTAGACTGTGCTAAAGGTGACCTCACTGGAGAGCTGTGTCCCAAAGAACATTCCCTGGACCCGGGAGAGGCTCCTGGAAAGGACAGCTGCTCCACAATGAGTGTGCACAGGAAATCCACTGTGCCCCCTTCTCAGAGTCACAGAGAAAACAGCTCCTTCATGTTCCGAGAAGTCGTGGAGTTGAGAAATTCTGTCATCCTAAATTCTCAAACCTCTTTGATTGACAGACACTTTCACACTGGCCACACTGGCAGGAGACCCTCAGAAAGGCAGTTTCTGAATACTCCCTAAAGACCAGTTCTCCATGAGTTGGGTACCAGTCCTGCCAGAGTCTTGAATGGCTGGGAAGGTGGGGCGTGCCATGCAGTCTCCCCAAGGGGTGCCTGTTTTGGCTGGCCTAGCTACCGGGTTCCTCCAGATTCTTCCCCCAGAAAAGGCATGTTCCCTTCATTGCACCCATCTGTTAAGTCAGTCTCTCCCTTACTTTCTGCAGAGTGAAATTGAGAAGCTGAAAGCTGAGAATGACAGACTGAAGTCTGAGTCTCAAGGCGGTGGCTGCAGCCGGGCCCCCTCCCAGGTCTCCATCTCCACTTCCTCAAGGCAGTCTTTAGGCCTCTCACAGCACAGCCTGAACCTCGCAGAGTCCACCAGTTTAGGTGAGTGGCTGGCAGCCTAGGGGCAGGTCAAGTCTACTAGCCTGGGTAAGTGGCTCGTAGGACCAGCAGCAGGCCATGGACACCAGCCTGACTGAGTGGCTCACAGGCTGGGGACAGGCTGAATACACCAGTCTGGGTGAGTGGATTGTGGGACCAGCGCAGACTGAGGCCTGCGGCTGGCACTCCCGTGTCCAGGGTGAGCAGGTCCACAGATCTGATGGTGAGGTAGCAGGTGTGTGTGCACTTGGGGTGTGTGTGTCTGGGTGTGCATCTGCTACCAACATGAGCCCAGCCATTAGATTCTTCCATGCTTTGCTCCAGCACCCTGAGTTCTTCAGACCATGAGCTTGGGTTTCTCCCTGCCCACCATGCTGAGTTCTTCTCAATCCATCTAAGGAGTTGTTATCTGCATCCCCAGTGCTCAACTGTACCGGTATACCCCTTGGAAGGACATACCACAGAGGCCATGCCTTGGCTTCCAGCCTTCTGGCAGCCGGGGTAGACTTCAGGCTGGCACATCATCCCACAATGCACCTTGAGTTTTTCTTTGTGAGCATTTCAAGGCTGATGCTTTTATTATTTTTTTTTTAACCCATGATGCTACTGTTGCTGTTGTTTGAGTCTCCTTGCACCTCCATCCGGCAAGATGCATTGTCAGCCTGCTGACCCCGCCCCTGGCCTTCCCACCATTGGTTTCTGTGACTGCATTCTCCATCCTTCCCTCCCCCCAGCCTGCAGCCCGACATCGGAATTGCCCTGCTGCTGTGCCCACAAGCAGCAGAGGTGTCGGGAAGCAGCTCTGCCGTCCCCACGTGCCCGCCCACGTGCCTAAGGCTGTTGATGTTTTCCATTCGCAGACGTGTTGCTGGATGACACTGGTGAATGCTCGGCTCGGAAGGAAGGAGGCAGGCATGTTAAGATAGTTGTCAGCTTTCAGGAGGCAATGAAGTGGAAGGAGGTCAGTCGGCTCCCTCTCCCTGCTCACCTGCCCTTTCCCCAGGCAGAAATGGCCTAGCTTAGCGATGGGAGACCTAAGGCGCTGGGAAGTACCAACACCTGTCTTGAAGTCAGTGTCTCCCTCACTCACAGGGGACGGACGCATTCCGAGGCCCAGGGGCTGCTGACATGGTAGTGTATCCTGGGCCCTGGATGTGCTGTGTTCTACTATACATGAGTACACATGAAGGAGTTTCCTATACAGATTCTTTAAGGCATTAGCAAGAGAGAATGGTGATGTCACTTGGTAGCCAAGTGTTTGTTCGCATGTACAGGGCCCTGGGTTCCGTTCCTAACATCACAGTAAAATGCAAACCAAAACACAAATGAACAAACAAACAAACAAAAAAACCAGAAAGTAAAGAAATTGTAAAGATAAAATAGAACACTTAACAACAACGTTCTGAAAACAGAAATCGAGACCTCTGCTGGGTGGTAGCTCCTGTACCCATAATCCTTAGTGGTCCCTCCCGTGCTCATAATCCTTGGCAGCCCTTATATCCACAATCCTCAGCCGTCCATCCCGTACCCACAATCCTCAATGGTCCTTCTACCTGCAATCCTTGTGGTCTCTGCTGTACCTGTCCTCACTGACTGTCCTTTGACAGAAAGCTGAAGAGCGCTTCCTTTCCGTGTTTCAAAGACTGCTAAAGCTCACTCCAGGAGCAACTTCACAGGAAGTTGCACTTCCCTGTACTCTCAGCACTAGGAAACACTAATGCTCTCAGAAATGCCTTTTCTGTCCGGTTGTGGTGGCGGTGCACAGCTTTAAGCCCAGTACTTGGGAAGCAGAGGCAGGTCGATCTCCATGAGTTCAATGTTGTAAGAGCGGCGGGCTGCATCCTGTCACCCGGCTCCCGCACAGCTAGCTTATGCCCGAAATAACTACACGGAAACTGTATTCTTTTAAACACTGCTTGGCCCATTAGTTTTAACCTCTTATTGGCTAGCTCTTACATATTGAAACCCATTTCTAATATTCTTTGTAGCACCACGAGCTGGCTTACCAGGAAAGATCTTAACCTGCGTCTATCTGGAGTGGGAGAATCATGGCGACTGCCTGACTCAGCTTCTTTCTCCCAGAATTCTGTTCTGTCTACTCCACCCACCTAATTTTCTGTCCTATCAAAGGCCAAGCAGTTTCTTTATTAATTAACCAATGAAAGCAACACCTACATCGGTTCAAGGCTGGCCTGATCTATAGTTCTAGGACAGCCAGGGCTACACAAAGAAACCGTGTCTCAAAAAAACAAATGAACAAAAAAGAAAGAAAGAAAGGGCGTTTCTGAAACTGCTGCTTTCCTGAGTCATGTCCCAGGCAGCTGTGAATATTTTACTGGTAAGGCAGAAGCGGAAGCTGACTGCACTCAGCTGGCCTAGGGCTCATTTCTGTCTCGTCAGAGACTCGAGACATCGCATTCACCAAGCTGGGAGACAGAAGGCCCTCGGCTGAGTCTAGAGAGCACAGAGGGCTCAGAGTAGGATGGGTCGGGGCACCCTGAGCCACTGATGCTAGGAGCCTGTGGTTCTCTGGTGTGGTTTCTGTTCCCATGTGTACCTGCCAGCGACTATTCTGAGGTGGAGGTGAAGGGTGGCAAAGTCGGTTGGTTCTATTTTAGTGGGGAAATCCTATTGGATGCCCTGGATGACCTTGAGTGTCCGTGAAAGTGGGAAAAGGCCGCATGAGTTTCCACATCGAGTCCCCTTGAGGTTTTGAAATTGTATTTCATGGTGTTTCTAGCCAGCATGTTAATGGTTTCAGATAGTTGGGAAACCAAAGTGCCCATCAAAACAAAGTCTCTGCCAGCTCTGTCACCGTTTGGCTGACCTCCCAGGGGTCTCAGAGGTGTCTGGCTGGAAAGGAAGCTCAGGAACCCAGCTAACAGAGGCCTGGCCTGGCAGATGGAAGTTCATTCTCCCAGCGTTCTCCCAGTGCAGGCGGGTCACATCCCTACATATTGCTGATCCTCCTTGCCATCATTTCCAGTATCACAGCTGACATTCTTGCAGGATGGCAAATCGTTGTTCTGGGCCACACTGTAGCATACACAAGAGGACACTGACCGTGGCATTGTCCCCATTGTGCAGCTAAGAAACCCAAGACCACGAGGCTCGGGGGAGTCAGACTCTTTCATCACCGCTGGTGCTCTGCCCTCTCTTGACGGCTGCGTGCCTGCGCCCACCACCCAGCCCCACCCCTGTTCTAGCTGCATCCTCACAAAGCATGGGAGATATTAAAAACCCAGCAGAAGGGAATGCTTTCTCGGCATCCTTTTCATGGATGTGATCAGTTTAGCTCCTGTGGGCATAGAAGAATAAGAAGTGGGGAAAAAAAGATAGTTGTTGACAGTCTTCCCAGGATTTTACTAATTTCTGAATCGAGCTTTTCAGTTTTCATGGAAGAAAAGTAATAAATACTGTTTTAATTGTAAGAAGCAAGGCTCACACTTTTAATTCCTGGTCTTGAGAGGCAGAGGCAGGTTTTCCACAAAGAAAGGAAAAAAGGGAGAAGGAGAAAGAAAGAAAGGAAGGAAGGAAGGAAGGAAGGAAGGAAGGAAGGAAGGAAGGAAGGAAGGAAGGAAGGGAAGGAAGGAAAAATAGGAACATTCTCTGAAGTTCTAACAATAACGACAAACTTTATTAAATAAAATAAGAAATGGCTAACCATAGATACATGTAAGTTGAGAAGGTATCGTAAATCTGTCCAGCGTAGTTCTCAGTGTCAGGCAGGTGAACCGTGGAAGCTTCCTGGAAAAGGTGAGTAGTTCTTTAGCAAGGTTTGCAATCTGGCCGCTGGCAGACAGGAGCTGGGGGAGGGTGCAGCCCAGGATGTGGAATCCAAGCCCTGTGCAAAACATGCACTTAGCTGATGGTTCCAGGGACCCGAGAGGTGATCGCAGTCTCCCTGACCCTTTGCACTTTTACCAGAGCAGAGACGGGGTTCCAGGCTGTTGCGTGCCAGCCGAGCTATGCCTGGCGTGGAAAGGAATGGGGCTTTGCTGTCCTTTGGAAGCACTGGGATGCCTAGGCCTCTGCTCAGCCGGGCCAGAAAGCAGCCAGCTGCTCCTCACCTGCTTGTGTCTCCTCACCCTTAGGACTCCAGACCGCACCTTTTCCTTATTGGCTGCATCGGAGTCAGTGGCAAGACGAAATGGGACGTGCTCGATGGGGTGGTTAGACGGCTGTTCAAAGTAAGTGTTTCAAGACTAAAGTCACAGCGGGGGCTTGGAGAGGGAGGGGAGTTTTGTTTCCATAACCCCACCATTTCCCTAGCTTACTCTCTTCTCCTTATCTTTGGGTTGCTAGGTCTTGTCCCCTGGTCCTCCAGGGCATGGAAAGATGATGGTATGTGACTGGTCATTCTCCATCATCTTTCCTTGGCTGGCTAGCCAGCTAGTAAACATCATTTCACAGTGCGTCCCTAGAGCGGTGTCCTATTCAATATGACCCCGGGGGTGAAGCTCAGCCAGTACACTTTTGCCCTTTGGGCTTCACATACATGACCAGCACCCCATTCAGCACCCCCTACCAACCCTGCAGTCCCTGGGAGCCACATCCCACCAGTAGCCAGTGTCAAGGATGCCAGCATGCAGCATGGTCACAACACGGGGTTGGGTGTTTGCATTATCAGAATGGCTAGGGAACACCAAAGGAAATCTTGTGGCTCATGATGATTTAAAAGAAGCTTTTGATTTTTTTTCTTCTGTCCCAAAATAAATCAGCAGTATCAAGTATTAATCATGTTTCCTGAGTGCTAACTATAGCCTCTACGTCATACGTCAGAGCCCACACTAAGTCCTTTGTTGTTCCATTTAATGACTTCGAAAGCAGCCCGATGCCACCAACCTAGAAGTAGACCAGAGGTCTCTGCCATCTGACCGGACCTGACTTTGCGGTCTCTTCCAGCATATACGTCAAATGGTTTTGCACAAGGGAAATTCAGTTTTTTCCTTTTTTAAAGAGTGTGTGTTTGAGTGCTTTGCCTACATTTATGTCTGATGTCTGGTGCCCTCAGAGGCCCAAAAATGGCATTGTATTTCCTGGAATTGGAGTCACAGATGGTTTCCCGTTGGTTACTTTTTATGAATTGCTTAGCACCATCCACAGACCCTGATTGTAAAGAGACTGCTCGTTCATTTTCCGGCCGTCCAGACCCAAATAATCACACAGAAACTATATTAATTACAACACTGTTTGGCCAATGGCTCAAGTGTATTACTGGCTAACTATTATATCTTAAATTAAGCCATTTCTACTAATCTGTGTGTTACCACAAGGCTATGGCCTATCAGTAAAGTTCCTGCGGGCGTCTTTCTCCTTCGGCAGCTACATGCCTTCTCCTTGACTCCGCCTAGTCTCTCTCTATATCTCTTCCAGCCTGGCCATATTCTGCCCTGCCGTTGGTCAGAGCAGCTTTATTCATTAAGCAATAAAAGCATCACATGCAATAGGACATTCCATATCACCTGATGCCAAATTGAGGAAAAGCTGCTTGCCTTTCTGTGCTTGGTTGTTTACCCAGGATAAGTTTTCATGGTCTTGTTAGGGGCTTGTTTTTCCCTGCCCCTAAGCAGATAAATCTATATATTGAGAGCCTGGGTTTTGAGGGTGTTATCCCCAGAACACTCTTAATTTCAGTTCAGGTGTCCTCTGAGAAAAAGAGGGTACCCATCAGTCACCCAGTGAGAATGGGTGTTCCAGAAGGTTTTAGCCAGCTCTCTGATGGTCCGTGTTTTATTTCCCCAGGAATACATCATTCATGTGGACCCAGTGAGTCAGCTGGGGCTGAATTCAGACAGTGTCCTCGGCTACAGCATCGGTGAGATCAAGCGCAGCAACACCTCAGAAACCCCCGAGCTGCTCCCGTGTGGCTATCTGGTGGGAGAGAACACCACCATCTTGGTGACTGTCAAGGGTAAGTAGCTGCTATCTGAGCAGTGGTGGTGCACGCCTTTAATCCCAGCACTCAGGTGGTAGAAGGAGGCAGATCTCTGAGTTCAAAGCCAGCCTGAAGCACAGAGTGAGTTCCAGGACATTCGGGGCTGCACAGAACCAAAAGGCTAAGTGATTGCTTGTGAAGCTGGGGCTTGTTTTCAGTGGTCAAAGTATGTCTGTTTTCACTGTGTATGTGGGTGGGTTTTCTCTTCCTCCCTTTTACCTCAACCACTCCTACTCAAGCAAGTTGCACCACCAGGAAACAACAAATTACTTCAGTTTATTGCTGAAATTAAACATCAAAAGGTCCCATTAGCCTTATGACTGAGATGGTGAGAAACTAATAACTCCTTAATAACCCTGTCGAAGTGGCACTTTACCAAGCCGTGGAGGGTGCTTGCCAGCCGGCCTTGGACACAAGCCCATTCTACAGATAGGGAAACAGGAAAGTTGCTGCAAATATCCTGATGAGATCACTCTTGCCCACACACCCAGCTCCTGGAAGTGTTAAGCCCCGGAGTGTCATGTGTCATGGTCTTCCTCTCCTTGTCCCTGTACACTCAGGGCTCTCTTATAATGCAAAATGCTTTCAGTGTGGTTTCAAAAACACAGTCCTTTTTAATACTTCTAGGACTCTTTAAACATCCCAAGGCTGAGTCAAATCTGAGATCCAAGGCAGACTGTGAGCTACCATAAAAAGTGAAAGTTACATACTTCAGATACACAATAGCACAGAATCAGCATCCCCATTCTGGAATGGAGCATGCGCTATAGCAAGGGATGTTTGGACCAAAGAAAGACCAAAATTGAGCAGGTTAAAGAGCTAATCCTGCAACTACATACCAAGTATCTTGGGCTTGTGATAGACTCATCTGGGCTCTAAGGGCTTGGATAACCCTGCCCCTCCAGTTTTCCTGCCTTAGCACCCACAGTCTCTCTCTTAAATCAGCTCCTCTCCGTGCCTGAAACTTTGATATTGTAGGTGTATCATGATCCTGGTCTCTTCACCCTCCTGGAGTCCCCATTGCAGCTTGAGCTTACCCTCCAAAATGTCATGCAGTAGCTTCTCAGGGATTCTCCTTGCAGAGATTCTGGCCCTGCCAACCATTGCCTAGCCTCAGCAGCTCTCTCAAGCCTTAAGGCAAAATTCCATGACCTCATCGTCTTATATCTTGCATGCCTGCAAAACTGGCACAGAGTGGACAGTGTTGCCAAGTTCTGCTGCCAGCCTGGGCTGTGGACCCTTGCCCTTTGAACAGCAGTTCAGTTGTAATGGCTTCTTGGTGTCTGCATTTGCAGAAATCGCTTTCCCAGGCAGTTTTGTGAGCAAGGAAGCTGCTCTATGGTTCCTTTCCTCTTGCATTGTTACAAAGCAGGGCTTCTCTTTCACACTCACAGAATCCTTTCCATATGCACCTTGACCTCACCTTTCAACTTACCCGAGTACTTCTCCCTCCCCCCCTCCCCAGAACAAACTGCATTTTTTTTTTTTTTTGTATTTTTCGAGACAGGGTTTCTCTGTAGCTTTTTGGTTCCTGTCCTGGAACTAGCTCTTGTAGACCAGGCTGGC
>NW_004949174.1:1188081-1196520 GCF_000317375.1 Microtus ochrogaster | reverse complement strand
GCCACCACCTCCCGGCTCAAACTGCATTTTTGTATCCTCCTGCCCTACCTGTTCTTTTTCACTACAGACCTGGATAAGAGTGGTGAGCAGTAACCATGCTCTAACCTGAGCACTCTCTTGCCTTGAGATGACCTCTACCAAACACGTTAGTCTATATCTTAGTTAGAGTTTCTATTGCAGTGAAGAGACACCATGACCACAGCAAGTCTTATAAAGGAGACATCTAATTAACACTGGCTTACAGTTTCAGGAGTTTAGTCTGTCATTGTCACTGTGGGAAGCGTGGAGACGTGCAGACAGACATAGTACTGGAGTGGTAGCCAGGGTTCTGCATCTGGATCCCCAGGCAGCAGGAAGAGACAGTAACACTGGGCCTGGCTTGAGCATCTGCAACCTTAAAACCCACTCCCAGTGACACATTTCCTCCAACAAGGCCACACTCCTAATAGCGTCAGTCCCTAAGAGCCTTTGGGGGCCATTTTCATTCAAACAGCCACAGTGGGCCTAGCTTGAGGTTCTGGAAACTCAAAGCCCACCCCCAGTGACATACTTCCTCTAGTAAGACCACACCTACTCCAACAAGGACACACCTCCTAATAGTGCCACTCCCTTTGGGTCTGTGGAGGCCATTTTCATTCTGTCTTTTTTTCCCCCCTCTACATAGCACTACTCTCTCCACAGCCCTAGCTATCCTGGAACTCACTATGCAGACCAGGCGAATTCACAGAGATGCTCCTGCTTCTACCTCCCAAGTACCAGGATAAAAGATGGGCACCACCATGCCCCATAGTCCATCGCTTTCAAATTCAAGTTTTCAGGAGATGGGCAGAAGGCAGCCAGGGTCTTTGCCAGAATGTAGCAAGAATGAGTCATGCCCCATCCCTTACCCCCCAAAAATCATGGGCCACGCTTTCACTATCCACAGCCCTCTGCGCATTGTGATTTCCCAAATTTCCACCAGAATGGTTCGTTAATATCTGCTTACCGCTTTCCTGTCCATTTCTATCCTGAGGTTCCTGCACACTCCTCTACAGATCAGGGCAAGAGGCCCGAGCACTGGGTAGTAAGGTCACCATACCAATGACCCTACTTTTCAGTATCAGTTTTCTGTGTTAGCTCCTTGTCTAGTGGCCGGGATAAAATACCTGCCAGAGGCAACAAAAGGAAGGACGTGTTTACACCGTCCTCAATAGTGGGGAAGTCACAGCCCCGCAGCCCACTGGCAGGTGAACGGGTGAATAAACTCGGACAGAAAGAACCCTACCTAGGAGAAGCAGAATGAGTCATCAGGCATGCAGAAAGAAGAACTGTGTAACAAGAGCCCCCAACGAATGGGACCATTTACAAAGTACATGGCGTCATGGGGTCACCTCCTCGTTTCACACTGCAAACACCAAAGGGGTAAAACTGACGTGTGAGGGATGAGTGACAAGATGCCCACCCCTGCAGGAGCGCGGCACTCCATACAGCCTGGTCTATGGCTACCCTCAGTGTTAGCATGTATACCAGGATCGACTTGGGTTCTGGATTCCCCTGATGAGCACTTAAACTTCCCTGGATTTTGCAGTAGGGTCCCATTTGGTAAATCAATTCATACCAGTGATTCCCGAAGAAGCGGTGACCCTGTGTGTTCCTTTTATTTTATCTTAATGGTGTGGATGCATGATGTCTGCACTGGGGGTGTGCACATGACACAAGAGAGTCTGTGCAGGTCGGAGGGCAACTCTTGGGAGTGGGTTCTCTATTTTTTCCCCATTGTGTAAGAAGTCCAAGGGATGGACTGAGCATCTCAGGCTTGGTAGCAGGTACTGAGTTGTTTTGCTGGCCCATGAATTTGTATATTCTGAAGTCAGTCCTCTGAAAACTCTATGGCAAAACAGCTACATGCACGCTAAGTATCCTGCTCATTGTCGCCCCGTGGCTCTCATTGTTGATGGCGTTATTACATTCAGGCAAGAGTTCCTCCACCCTATGCTTGCTCTGTAGGTTGAGCCTATATATAGGGCTGCAGGAAGCTCCCAGGCCTGCTCCCAGAGGTGAGGCACCTGAGGATCGTTGTCATGGTCCTTTGGGAGCAGTCATTGCCTTTAGGGGTTACCTTGGTTAGGAGAGGGCTAGAAACAAGCCCATACATGCTTTAGGGGTGTCCAATTGCTCTGAGTGGGGGGAAGGTGCTGTTGGGTAACAGAGGAATACCTCCTGGTTTATTTCTTCACTTACACAGACTGGCTTGCTTTCTTTTAAGATTTATTTATTTATTTATTTATTTATTTATTTATTTATTTATTTATTGTGTGTGAGTGCTCCACCTACATGTACACCCTTATACCAGAAGAAGGCACCAGATCCCACTACAGATGGTTGTGAGCCACCATGTGGTTGCTGGGAATTGAACTCAGGACCTTTGGAAGAGCAGGCAGTGCTCTTAACTGCTGAGCCATCTCTCCAGCCCCCCCTAACTAGCTCTTGTAACTTAAATTAACCCATATCTTTACCTATGAATCCACATTCTGTTGTGTGGCTTGGTTACCTTTACTCTATAATGCCCTGCTGCCTGCTCTGCGTCACTGGCATCTCCTGCTTTCTTTTTCCCAGCATCCTCTATGTCTGGAAATCCTGTCCAGGTATTGGCTG
Organism: Microtus ochrogaster; assembly: GCF_000317375.1. Lineage (NCBI taxonomy): Eukaryota > Metazoa > Chordata > Mammalia > Rodentia > Cricetidae > Microtus > Microtus ochrogaster. Next base: position 1,193,886 of record NW_004949174.1, on the reverse strand, counting down.
TTCAGTTTGTTATTAAGCCAGCCAGAGTGACACATCTTCACAGTGTACAAAAACATTATTCCACAGCCCTGTTGTTGTCTGAGCTCTCTCCCTGACCCTGAGACCATTGTTTTAAAGCCAACAACGCTGGCTAATGAGGTTATCTCAGATAGACAAGGGGAGAGAGAAGCTTCCATGTGCCACTATTGCTGGTCAGAGTTAAGCATGTAGCGTGTTAGTCTGGACCTGCCAATCTGTATTCTCATTCGAACATCAGGGTTTCACCTTGCTTCCTGCCTTGCCTTCTGGCACACCTAAGTATGGGCAGCTTAGTGCCTGGCAGGAAGGAGAGAGAAGAAAGGGGAAGAGGCAACTCGGGGTTATGGCAGACACAGTTGGACAAGACTCTGGTATCGGCTGGGATAGACTCTATAGGGCTAGTAAATGCTAATAGGCAGACAAAGTTCAGAATTAGGGGAACAAAAGACATGAGGTGCTGGTGACCAGGAGGGTGGATTTCTAGAGCAGTAACATTGGGCTCTCAGCCACCAGTGTGCCTCGGTGGGCAGGAGTCTTAGGACTGACGAGAAGAGGGATGATGGCAGAGCTACCCTCCTTGCCTATCTCCTCTAAGCCCTCCCCATCTCTCTCCACCAGGGCTCCCGGAAAACAGCCTAGACGCTCTGGTGTTTGAATCCCTGATCCCCAAGCCCATCCTGCAGCGCTACGTCTCCCTGCTGACAGAGCACCGGCGTATCATCCTCTCGGGCCCCAGCGGCACTGGGAAAACCTACCTGGCCAACCGGCTCTCGGAGTATGTGGTTCTCAGGGAAGGACGGGAGTTGACAGATGGTGTCATTGCCACCTTTAACGTGGATCACAAGTCCAGCAAGGTGAGGAGGTCCTCCTGTGCCTGCTGTACCCTGGGCTCTTTAAATGCTGCTGATACCACCACCCCGAGCCTTTTCAAACTCTCCATTCTAGAACACCAGGAGAGGAACTCAGAATGGGGCTTGTAGATCAGAATGCTTTGAGCCAGACCCTTCCTTCCAGGAGCTCCATCTAGGCCAAGTCAATCCTGTCCGTTTATGACCCACAGTGATGGCTCCCTCCGATGTGTCCAGTTCACCAAAAACTTACCATGCCTCTAGTGGGAGTTATTATTTTCTCCCCAAATAAAACCTTTTGTAAATGGCCGGGCAGTGGTGGCGCACACCTTTAATCCCAGCACTCGGGAGGCAGAGGCAGAGGCAGGCGGATCTCTGGGAGTTTGAGACCAGCCTGGTCTACAAGAACTAGTTCTGGGACAGGCACCAAAGCTACAGAGAAACCCTGTCTCGAAAAACAAAAACAACAACAACCATGGTGGCTGTCACTGATGGGTTGGTTGTCTGTCCCTCACAAAGCCCTTCAAGGACTAGTTGTCTTTGTCTCCCTCTTACCAGGCTAAACAGCTTGAAGGACATTCGTTACATTCTAAGTGTGGGTCCTGGGGCTGAGGTTGCTGTCTCAGAGCCCTGTGCGTGGCCAGCTCCATCGCCCCATACATGAATACTGGGGACTTATAGATGGAGTCTGAGCTGGTCTGAGCTGGGGGTGCTGTGAAGGGTTTTCACAGTGGCTTTGATTTGTTCATTGATTGATTGATTGATTCAGTCAGTCCCTCATTCATCCTCCGGCGTACAGTGAAAGCTCACGGTTTCTAGCTCTGTTCAATGTTGGGCAGCATACCTGGAGATTCAGTGGTGAATCAGAAAGGGCTCCTCTGCCTTATGAGTCACCTCACACACCTGAGAGGGTTAGGTCTCATGCCTCAGTTACCTGTTTCCATGCTGGTTTACCCTGTTTACCAGTTCCCCTCGTCATTTTGATGTAGGGAAGAGATGAGAAAAGCTCTCATCTCTCTGTCTACAGCTTATGAGCGGGTGGATGAAGGAAGGCCACATGGGTGTCCGGCGGATTGTGCCCAACTCCATCTCATTTTGCTGGGCTGCTTGCCCATGTAGACCACGGCCTAAGTAAGGAAGGTGGGGGTGGGGGTGGGGGTGGTCCAAATGAGAAGGGATCCGATCTGCCCATGGTAAGCAGTGCTGAGAGAATGGGGAAACCTTGAGCATTTTCATGAGCCAGCTACATTTTGACTCGAAAGGGAGGTTAAAGAGGTGTGGAGATGGAGGAGCCATTGCCCACTGAGCAGCTGGGCCAGTCTCTAAGATGGGTGTTTCTCACAGGTACCCAAGTCTGACCTACCCAGTTGCTTACCCTGGTGCAATCTCAGGCTGGTCGCCTAGCTCTTCCTGTAAAAAAGAGCTAATCATTGTCCATCTATCATAGAGTTACTATGCTGCCTAAGTCCCCATGTGTGTCCCGAGTGTGTCCCCTGCTGCAGCACCCTCTGTGTCTTTTCCTGATGTGTAGCCCTAACCCAGGAACATTGGGCTGTGCTCCTTTCCCTAGGCAGGACAACACTCAAGGTTCATTTGCAATAGGTCGTTAGCAGGTCCCTGGGCACATAGATTCACCTGCTCCTGCACACTCTCCTGTCTTCCAGAGCATTGCCTAGCAGCACTTGTATGTGGCTGGAGCCTCTTCTGCTCCCATGGCTTCTGCAGAGCTAGCTCTCCGGAGGGTTCTGTGGAGATAGCTAGCGATGAGCCACCTGCCTACAGAAGCCTACTCGGAGATTAGCATCACAGCAAGAAATGATGAGTTCCTAAAGAAATGGTTGAGTTGGAATTAAAAAATGGTCCTATAGGCTGGGATTATAGCCCAGTCAGTAAAGTGCTTACAAAGAGGACCTGAGTTTCATCCCCAGAATTCACGTTATTTACTTATTTATTTATCTATTTATTTATTTTTAAAACTGGTATGATGACATGCTTATAATACCAGCACTGGAGGGGTAGAGACAGGCAGATGCCTGGGGTTCCGGGGACAGCCAGCCTAGCCTGCTTAGTATGGGAGAGAGAGAGAGACCCTGTCTCAAAACACAAGGGAGGATTATTGTAGTGATAGTTTGTTTGTGTTTTAACAAATAAAACTTGTCTGAAGATCAGAGTGCAGAGCTAAGCCACTAGAAGCCAGGCGGTGGTGGCTCACACCTTTAATCCCAGTACTTGGGAGTCTCACGCCTTTAATCCCAGCACTAGGATTAAAGCACTAGGACAGGAAGGGATATGGCTGGGTGGAGAGAGGAGATAGGAGCTCAGATGCAGTCTGGAGATACAGACTGAGGATGCAGTCTGAAGAGGCAGTCTGAGGACAGGATCACCCTTTTGGTCTGAGCATCGGTGGAGGAGAAAAGTCTTTTTAGTTGCTGGCCGTTCTGCTTCTCTGATCAACTTTCCCTCCCTAATATCTGACTCTGGGTTTTTATTAAGGCCAATTAGAATTTGTGCTACAGGTGCACAATACACAATTTTGTCCTCTTTCTTACGCACACAAGTACATACATGCAGCTGCATACATACACATGTGTGCACATTTACAGAGGAAAAAAAGGGCCTTGGACATGCGTTTTAAAGTGCCAGGAGGCCTCACCTGTCTGTGCCCACAGTATACCTGGAGCACCATGCTGCGAGCAGTGCACTGATGCCCTGTGACAGGCAGGTGCTCATGTCTCATCCACAGTGTGACATCTTAAGGGGACCTTCCTCTTGCCTTGGCCTTGGTCGGCAAAGGCACAGCGCATGTGGGTCCTCCCGGGAGGGTGATTGCAACCTCGTTCTCTTGGCCTCCACAGGAGCTTCGCCAGTATCTGTCCCACCTGGCCGACCAGTGTAACAGCGAGAACAATGCCGTGGAGATGCCACTGGTCATCATCCTGGACAACCTGCACCACGTGAGCTCTCTGGGAGAGATCTTCAATGGGCTGCTTAACTGCAAATACCATAAATGGTAAAGATGGGTCCTAGACCTCAGGGGCGGGGGCGGGGGCATGCAGGTGAGCCAGGCCAGCATGACGATGAAGCGGTACACACACAGCCAGAGCAGGGGAGGTAGCCAGCTGTCCTCAGGTCTGTAAGCCCCTGCTCTCCATCTTACTCCTAATTCAGCTTCTCTCATTGTGCTCTCTGCAGCCCTTATATCATCGGCACGATGAACCAGGCTACCTCTTCCACTCCTAACCTGCAGCTTCATCATAACTTCAGGTAAGGTCTCTTGGCCCTCCCCAATCCAGGCAGATGGAGAGGGGGATGCTTAGCCCTCTCAGAGTACCTGGTATATGCTGGACTTCATGTTGGGCCTTCTCTCTCTCTCTCTCTCTCTCTCTCTCTCTCTCTCTTTTTCTTCCTCTCTCTCTTTCTTTTGAAATGGGTTTTCTCTGTGTAGCTCTGGAGCCTGTCCTGGAATTCACTTTGTACACCAAGCTGGCCTCAAACTCACAGAGATCCACCTGCCTCTGCCTCCTGAGTGCTGGGATTAAAGACATGCGCCACCACCACTCAGCAGGCTTTTTCTCTTAGCTCATTCACTTTCCACAGCAGCTTCATGTAATCCCATTTACCTCTGTCTTTCCAATGAAGAACAGAGGCTTGAGGAACTTGGTGACTTATGAGCCATGCACATTTAGAACCTAATTGCTAATCGCTGTGACTCTCATCACCGAGCCAGTATCAGGGAGGCAGCTATGGCCATACATGCCTGTCTCTGTTGAGCATGAGCAGTGACAACCCTCCCCATGTAGCAGGGTCTGTAAACTCAACAGTTCTAACTGCTGTGAATCCCTAGTGTCTGCTCCCCCCCCCCCCAGGAGAGTCCGGCTTCATGCGAGAAGGTGGTCCCACTTGCCCTGGCATTCCTCAGCACCCTAGCCCCTGCCCTCGACTCTGCCTGTGCCTCTAGGTCGGGGGTAGACTTCATAACCTTAGCCTGGACCTTGAACACATTTTCACTGGTCACCATGCAAGCCTCCCTCTGAGACGCCTTAAACGCGGCTGCAACCTCGATGAGTGTGCTCGCCTTCCATTCCCACACACTTCGGTTTCTGAGGCTCGCCATGCCTTGTGGGTGTCCTCGTGGTTCAAAGGAATTTCTTGACTCCACCAGGTGGGTGCTTTGTGCCAACCACACAGAGCCCGTGAAGGGTTTCCTCGGCCGCTTCCTGAGGAGGAAGCTCATGGAGACGGAGATCAGTGGGCGGGCGCGCAACACGGAGCTGGTGAAAATCATCAATTGGATCCCCAAGGTCTGGCATCACCTCAACCGCTTCCTGGAGGCCCACAGCTCCTCGGATGTCACCATTGGTAGGTGGGAGGGCAGGCAGGCCGGGGCAGGCTGCTGGGCGGATGGAGTGGGCAGTGGTCTCCCAAGAACCTTGGCTCCTTCATGTACTATCCTCTGGGTCCTGGCCAGAACAGCATTGAGACAGTATGTTATGTTATCCCCAGAGATAAAAATAATAATAATAATAACAATAATAATCATAATCATAATTTAAAAAGTGGGCAGAGGAACTCCTGGAGACAAAGATGAACCCAGGCCACAACATCTATGGAGATACGTCCTACTCAGGCTGGGGCAGAAACAGCCAGCATAGGAAAGAGTCTCTTCCCTGGAGCTACAGGCTGAACTGGGATGGCTTTGTTTTTAAATGTAAATTGTTCCCAGCTTTGCAGAAGGTTGGGGATTAAAGTACAGCAAAAAACCAGGACTTCCTGGTCATGACATCCTTTCATTATGAGTTCATTTTTCCGAGCCGTGCCTGCACATCCATGTCTTCTGAGACTGTAGTCACGGTGCACACATGTATATATGCAGTGCCTGCGGTGCACGCATGTATATATGCAATGCCTGCGGCACACACATGTATGTATGCAATGCCTG
>NW_004949174.1:1184825-1187795 GCF_000317375.1 Microtus ochrogaster | reverse complement strand
TTAAGATTTATTATTTATTATGTATGCAGTGATCTGTCTATATTCTGCCTGCAGGCCAGAAGAAGGCACCAGGTCTCATTACAGATGGTTATGAGCCACCATGTGGTTGCTGGGAATTGAACTCAGGACCTCTGGAAGAGCAGTCAGTGCTCTTAACCTCTGAGCCATCTCTCCAGCTCTAAAGGTTACTTTTTAAACCTGCAAAATAATCAAAATAATTTGCTTAATCATGTCTTCTCTTATACATTTAATGGGTCCACCTTTAACGACCAAGATCAGTACCCCTACTAAGACCACCTTCTCTGCAAGCCTGTTCCTCTCTTTCACTGAGGGTTGGGGTGAGGGGTTGGAGTATCTGCTGTGGAGCCCACCATCCAGCTGCTAGGAGGCTACTACCACCAGCCCCTCAAGCCATCAGCCCCTCCAATGAGGAGGTGAGGCCAAGAGTCTCCTGACACCACCACCCTACCCCCGTTTTGGTTGTGATGTGTTTCATGTGTCCCCAGGTCCCCGGCTCTTCCTGTCATGTCCCATCGACGTGGATGGTTCCAGAGTGTGGTTCACTGACCTATGGAACTACTCCATCATTCCCTACCTCCTGGAAGCTGTCAGAGAAGGCCTCCAGGTGAGAAGCACACTCCTTTTGACTTCCTCAGACCTGCATGCCCTGTGTTAGTGGCCCCGTGTGGTCTTTAGTGTGGCCCATGGTGGAAACAGCTGTATTGAGTCTTCCTCTGTCTCACCAGCCCCCAAAAAGACAGGGAGACTTTTTAGTAATTATGAAACCTTAGCTTTTAGCTAGCTCTTATATAACCCACTTATATTAATCTCCATTCTGTCAAGAGTGTTAATTCTCTTTTGCACCTCTTGTCTCTTCTCTGGCTGGCTCTCGACCCCACCCTTCCTCTTTCCAGAGTCCTCTCTGTCCCCTGAAATCCTGCCTAACCTCTTTCCAGCTATTGGCCATCAGCTTTTTGTTACACCAGTCACAGCAACACATATCCCACAACAAACAGCCGTTGGCCACAAGTCTTGGCTTGGCTGCTTATTTGTGGTGTGACCCCTGGGCAGTCTTTTACCTGTCTCTGCCTCATTGAGTGAGGAGATAACAGCATTGCTCTGCCACAAAGACTTGGATGGATTAAATAAAACCATGACCATCAAGCCTCCAGCACAGGAATGTAAGAGACATGAAACCAGATATCTGGGTGGTACCCCCACAATTTGCTCTTTTCTCTTTTGTGGTTCAAGCCCTGAGTCGAACCGAAGACCGAGGCAGAGTTTTGTTGTTATCATTTTTCAAATGGGGAAATCTGAGGCCCAAAGACAGCAAGTTACTTAAGATCATAGAAACAAAGCTTCAGCTGGGTGTAGTCGTGCACTCCTAAAATCCTACACTTGGGAGGGAAGAGAGGCGGGTTGTGAGTTCGAGGCTACAGTAGTAGAGTAGTTACCTAGCACAGGCAAGACCCTGGCTTCTATCTGGGGGCACCACAAAAACCCAAAGCTCAGCAGATCTGGAATTTGAACCCTCACCTTCTAAACTTTGTCCCCAGTCCTCAGGCCTCAGGAGATTGCCTACCTGGCCTCAGGACCCCTCACAGGTGGCTCTGGGGTTCCTCTGGCTGTGCATACCTCTTGTCCAGCAGCAGCTGGGGGCATCTATTGCTGTCACTCAGCTTGGGATGGTTTGGCTCTCAGGGGAGGCACTCCTGCTGCCCCTGAGCCTGCCTCTGCCCAAGTTCCCCCCCCCCCATCCTCTTTGTGCCAAGTTGATCTGATAAAGGAAAGGGACCGGTAAAAGTCACTTGGGAGGAGTCAGAAACGCTGAACAAAGATCTCCAGGGTGTCCAAGAAGACACAAACCATTCTTGAACATGACAGATGGTCCCTTGGTCTTCAGTGGCTGGTAGTACCAAGTCTCCCATTTGGGGCTGAACTGAAAGGGAGAGGGAGGCTTTGGCAGAGCTGGGGAGGTCACCCATACTCCCTTCTGCTCCAGGAGGCATGCCAGAAGGGACCTGTCCAGCTTGAGCATCACCTCTCTTTCCCACCAAGGGCGAGGCCATGGGGGGGGGGCTTCTGAGCAGCTGCTGAGCAGCCTGCCTGTGCCATTGTGGCTTCTTAGAGGTCACTGAAGGACACATCTTCAGTGTGGACTCAATGAAGGGAGCTGAGTTAGGTACCTGCTGCCACCCTGTCTTGAGTCTCCAAGCCCTGCCGTGTGGATACACACAGGAGGCGGCTCTGAAGTCTGCTGATTCATGAGGGATTTGCTGTGCTCTTCCTGGCAGGGTTTAGATGGAAGTTTGAGGATATGGAGGGCTTGCCACCTGCCAGACGTCACCCCAGAAACCTGACAGTCCTGCAGCCCTGTGAATACAGGGAGGCAGAGGCAGGAGGGTCTCTGTGAATTTGTATAGCAGCCTGGTCTACAGAGCGAGTTCTAGGATAGCTAGGCTACAAAGAGAAACCCTATCTTGAAACAACCAAAACCAAACAAACAAAGAAACAAAAAACTCATTTCAATTCCCCTCTCTCCTTTGGCTTTCTCTAAGGACAAGCTCAGTGTGTGCCAGGTACTGTCTGGGTCTCTCGCTCCTCACTTCACCCTGCACAGTGGACAGGAGGGGAGCACACTGCAGTTTAGAGCATGGCCAAAGCATGGCCTTTCTTTGGCCTTCCTTGGAGGAGAAGAGGTGCAGAGCCAGGAAGAGGACTGCCCATAGGAATTCTTGCTGGTGCCAGGCTTACTATCAGACTCAGGCGATCCATGCCTGGGGGAAGTGTGGCATCGCCCCCTAGTGGACACCATGCAGTTCTGCATGTTCAGGCTATAGCGTCTTTTCCGAGAGGGGTGTGTGTGTGTGTGTGTGTGTGTGTGTGTGTGTGTGTGTGTGTGTGTGTGTGTGTGTGTAACTGCCTAGGGGTGTGTGGTAAACGTGAATGTTGGTGCTGCCATACACACCC
>NW_004949174.1:1153260-1183684 GCF_000317375.1 Microtus ochrogaster | reverse complement strand
AATGGTGAACCTTGGTCAGGCTGACCTGCCGAGGTCTGGTGAACAATCTGTTCTCAGGCTCCAGGGCTAAGTCACATGGTTTCGGCTACTTCAAAGGGGTCCCAGGGGGTGAGCTGAGAGGGATAGTCCCAGAGAAGGAAGCATGAGTCTCAGGTTTGGATCCAGCTCTGCCCTTTGACCTTTCACATTGACACATTGACACAGCTGTCAGGTTCCGGTTTCCTGTCTGGTAAGAAGGGGGCACCACTTAAGCGGTCTGGCTCCTTCCAGAATTTAAAAGGTGTGATTGTATTGGGCCAGCACTGGGCCCAGGTGTGTTCTGGGCTCAGTACCTTTTTGCCTCTCCCTTTCTAGATGGAGCACACACCCAGGTGGGTGGGGTCTGGAATTTTCCACCTGTGTACCCCGAAGTCATTGTAGAAATACCTTTTCACAGCCTAGACAGCCCTGCCCTGTCCTGTCTATGAGCATGCCCCATCATGTCTGCTTTGATGCCCCTGGCCAGTGAGTGGCAGACTTGCTTTGCAATGCCCCTTCTCCTTCCCGGGGCTGCCCCGTCTGTAACCCATGGGAGCAGCGCTTCTGTGAGAGACATCACACTGCTCACTCCTTGGCACTCGGCACCCAAGATGCTAAGGCATGGCATGAAAAGGAGACAGCCATACTGGACCTAGCAGCACAGTGGTCATAGCATAGCCTCACTGTGTGTGAGAAGTGAGTCAGCCTGGGTTTCTGCTCTTAAAGAACATATGTCTTTCACAGTGCCCTCAGTAATGGTCATTGAAATTGTTTCAGGGTCAGGGCCTCAAGGCTTGAGAAAAGATACTCCTAAGCAGGACATGTTTTCCTTATGATGCTTCCGACTTTTGATCACTTATGACTGAGTCACGATACAGTTTGCTTCTGGGAGAATACATAGGTTACTGTTGTCTACAGGTCTGAGAACTCCTGAGCCCGCAAAGGCTCATCACTGTGGCCCACACATGGCGTTATGCTGAAAAGGACCTGCCAGCGTGTCTGCAAAAGCACTCTGAGAGTCAGACACACTTGAAAAGATGGGGGTTCAGGAGCTGGGGAGATGGAACAGCTATTTATTACACAGAAGCAAGGAAGGGGACCACAGTGCAGATCCCCAGAGTCTATGTAAATTCCCAATGCGGTTTCCCATTTGTAATTCCATGTGAGAATATGCACATGGAATCCTCAGAGCATGCTGGCTGCTAGGCTAGCTGAACTAGACAGCTCTGGGCTTGGCTGAGCAACTCCCTCTGACCAGTATATGAAAAGTAGAGTAAGACTCCTGACATGGACTTCGGGCCTCCACAAACACAGTCGTGCACATGTGGGCATGCACACACACACACACACGCGCACACACACACACACACACACACACACACACACACACCATACACGTGTATATATATGCATTAAAAAATGAAAAGTTAAGGTTAGTCTCATCAGGCCCAGTAGTGACTCCTGCCTTGCCATGTTGCTGCCCAGGACCCAATCTGGGCAGAATGTCCTCTCCGAGTGGACTTACCCACTGGGATCCCAGAGGTAGCTTGCAAGGTTGGTAGTGACTGGCTCTTCCCAACACTCAGCAGCAGCCTCATGGTGGGAATATTTACACCATGGAAATGGGCCAAGTTGTCTATCAGGCTGTTTCCCTTGCTGGAGGTGGTCGATCAAGTTGAAAAAGCAAGGCCAAGAGGCAAATGCTGTGCACATTGATTGACAGCAGAGCTGAGAGTGAGCCCAGGTTAGACTGCAGAGCCTAGTACCACAGGCTATCTTTATCTTGGATGACTTCCATAGTTCCAAATGCTGCATGAGGCCTACATGGTTTGGGAGGGTTTCCATCAAGCTGCCAAACTGGAACAGCGAGGTCATCTCAGCCTGTACCCTCTGCCTGTTTACAGCTCTATGGCAGGCGTGCCCCCTGGGAAGACCCTGCCAAGTGGGTAATGGACACCTACCCATGGGCTGCCAGCCCACAGCAGCACGAATGGCCTCCGCTCCTGCAGCTCCGGCCTGAGGATGTGGGCTTCGATGGCTACTCCCTGCCTCGGGAGGGGTCAACAAGCAAGCAGGTGCCCCCCAGTGATGCTGAAGGAGACCCGCTGGTGAGTTGGCAGCACCCAGTGAGGGAAAGCCATGGCTGGGTGTGAGGGAATCGGCAAGACCTCGCCGTGGAAGGCTGATCTAATATGGATGGTTTCCCCTAGTATTTTCTTCCACGGTCTTAGTTTTCCACTAAAGCCTTTAACCTCCCTTAAGGTTTTTCTTGTATAAGGTTAAAGTTAGGTGATTTCTTTTCTCCCCCCTCTGAATGTCCTTACACATGTTCACCCTCTGACTGAGATGCCACTGTTATTATAGAACACTGGGAAGAGGCAGGTGTGCTAAGGACCTGTCACCAAAGCCAGAGAACAGGACGTTTGAGAGCAGGAGACATGGGCAGAGAACATGAGGGTCCAAACCCAGGTCCCCTGACTAGAGAGCTAAGACTGAGCCAAGTTTTGCTAAGAAACAGGAGAACTTACAATAAATGAATAAAGGAAGGGAGGGAGGGATGGAGGGTGGGTTGGGGTCAGGAGAGAGAAATGAGAGCAATGATAAAGCCCCAATCAGTGCTATAATTCTCTCCCAATACTCAATTTTTATATGAGTATTTTATTTGATGTAATCCTATAGAGCCATGCATTGTCATGCTGCCAAATTATACCTCATACGTAAAAAAAAAAAAAAAAAAAACAAAACAGAGAACAAGGAAGCAAAAGTGCCCAAGTCTCCACAGGTACAAGATCAACCTGCCGGAAACCCGGCCCCAGCTTCCAAGGCAGCTACATCCGAAGTATGGCAGAGTACACTTTCATTACCTAACGGAAGAGAACGCTCTCGAAAGGGCGGCGGGAAGGCAGGAAGGGCTGGAGGGCAACCAGATCGCTTGGTTCTAGCTCCGGTGGTGAGCCGGTGTACTAAGTGCATGCCAGCAGGTGATCTGGCTTGACAGAGTCCTGCCAGTAGGTGCCACGGCACAGCCTCATGGTTGAGGTTGTGAATAGGACCTAGTGAAGGCTGTGGCAGCTGCCCATGTCCCACAGGCGACAACTGGGGAGTGACCATCTGTAGGGCTTCCCATTGCGCTGGCAATGCAACTCATGCATTAACTCAGTCTGCGCGTCAGCACTGTGGGCCAAGGAACTCTTCATCCTTACATTAGACCAGTAAGGAAATGACTTGGGAAATCGTACCAACACCTCTCGAGGTATGCGACTAGAAATCAGGGAAGCTGGGATTCGAACCCTGCACTCTGCACTTTGGTCCTCAGCCTCTCTCATCCGCTCTGGCCGTGGGGCGAATCTGGAGAGGCGGGGGTGGGCTTCCCAGCGCACTGACATTCATTGCACCTTCTGCTGTCTCCACAGATGAACATGCTGATGCGGCTGCAGGAGGCAGCCAACTACTCCAGCCCCCAGAGCTATGACAGTGACTCCAACAGCAACAGCCACCATGACGACATCCTGGACTCATCCCTGGAGTCCACTCTGTGACCGAGGCCCCCTTTTCCCCTCACCCCATCCCGCCTGCATCCTCCACTTCATTCTGAAGATGACTTCCTGAGCCAACCCTGGCTGCCACAGCCTCGAAGCCAGAGCAGAGCGGCAGGAACAGGCGAGCCTCATCCCTTGCGCTCTGCCCTCGCACGCACGCACGAGCAGCCCAGGACCTCCTCCTCCCGGGGTGACGACTGTATGAGCCTCTCTTCTACTCTCCTTTCTCCTTCTGCCTTGTTGACGGGACCTCCGTGAGACGCCGAAGACACTTCACGGGAAAGGATCCTTACCGTCGAAATATAAAGAGATTCGATGAAAATTTTACACGTAAGATTCCACTTGGTGCCCTGAAACCCAGCAGCATCCCCCTACAAGCACCCCCCAGACAGAAAAGACTAAACCCGCCTTGGAAACACAGACAGCAGGGTTTCCCTCAGCACAGACCCACCTGCTCGGGTCTGGCCACCAGCACCCCAGAGCCATGCCACCCATCCCCCACAGAAGAACTGGTGCTAACGAGGGCGCTTGCTCGGAGCGCCACCCAGGGACACCACTACATCCTAGTCTCTGTTTGCCACATGGTGCTCTCCTTCCCGAGAGGTATCTTGTCTGTTCCAATACACCCCTCTCCCCTTCTCAGCACCCCCCCCCTGGGCCCCAGTTATCCCTGAGAGCAAGAGAAGAGGTGAGCATGCCAGTGAGAGCGGATGGGGCTAGCCACACAGAGGAGCGCGCCTGTTTCCTTGGTCTGTCTAAATGGTCAGGTTTCCGTCCGCAAACACTGTGTACTGTGAAAGTAGTTCTTTGGAGAACTCTCGACCCCTGCCTGTGTCTGCCTTTCTGCCTGGTTGATTGTGACGGTTTCCCCACCCTCAGCCCTCCCCCACGAGAATCAGTCCTTTGGTGGAAGCAAGAGCTGAAAAGTAGTTGAGTTTAGCTCCTCCTCAGCTTGGGTTTTCAGTGTCCATCGTCACAGCTCTGTGCCCTTGCCGTCTCCCGTGGGGCTACGGGCATCTGCATCCCTGCAGATGGGTGAGGGCCAGTTCTCCTCCTGTGGCTGAGCTACAGACCTTGCCTGTCCTTCTCATCTCTGAGAACTGAGAACCCCACCTCAGTCACCCCCAAACCCCAGCTGCAGGAGGAGTTGATAACGTATGTCCCCTCTTCAAACGCTGGCACTTTCCTCAGAACCAACAGCTTAGCCAGGGAGGGGCAGTCACTCTTCCCAGAAGCCTGGCCCTGCCTCTGTCCTGATGAGCCTCGTCTGACCTCTTTGGTGCTGACCCCCCGCCCCATGCAATGCCTTACTGGTTTCGTACTGACCGTGTCTGTTCACGTGAGTGTTGTGCCTGCCTTGGGATGTGTGCGAGTGTGTTCCCCACCCAAGTAAACAGGGCTATAAGTCATCTGTTCATAAAGAGAACACGAGTTGCCAACTTCTCATCCAAAAGACTCATCTGTGTGGATGTATGGTTGTGGGAAAAAGAAAAAAGAGAGAGAGACCCATTTTCTTTTTAAGTTCCTATCAGTCTCCAGCCGACAACCTCACTGGACAGTGACCCCCCCACACACACACAAGTCCATGTGACATTGCAAATCCATTTCTGGGATGCCTAAGCGTCCCCCTTTGTTTTAGAGTCTTTCCTGGCTCCAGTGAGGGGGTCTCTGTTAACAATCAGGGTTTTAAATTCCATCTTTTCCTATTTTGTTCTTGAACGTTTGTCTCTTGGGAATTTTTTTTTTAATTATTTTAATTTTCAGTTTCTTACCCTAAGAGCTTAACCCAAAACTTCTCCCTTTGCTTGGGATGGCACTGTTTTGCTTCCTCCTCCTCAAGAGGAAAATGAGTGTGTGCTATTAACTGGCAAACACAACCATTTCCCGCTCCCTGTTGTAATCCCAGCCTCAGCATCCACCACTCACATGGGTGTGAGTGTGTTCCCTGTTGTTTTGTTTGTAATAAACCATTTAAAGCGTGTGTCTAGCCTGTGACCAGGGCCAAACCCTGAGCCTTCTTCCAGCGTCCCTGAAGGGTAGCCCTTCCCAGTTTATCTCCCAACAACGACCGTACACTCTCATACTGTGAATTTGGGAGGTTGTAAAATCGAATCCCTCCTCCTACATAGTTTTCTCAGTCACCTTAGGCGTATACCCTGCCTGTGTTGTTTGGACCCGTTCTCCCCATCCCCAGTGCCCAGCCTTTCCTGCCCCGACATCCAGGTTCACAACAGAAACCTGCGTACCTACTACTGCCTGGCAGGCGAGCGGCAGCAGAGTTAAACTTGAGTGCCTCCCAGCTCAGCCACCTTCCTGAAGCTCTGGGAAGCGGGGCTGTCGAAAGGCCCACTTCCTCCTATGTCGTGATTCTACCTTCCTGTCGCTCAACCCTGGACAAAGTGACTTTGTACTCATTTAGGGCTCTGTCTGAAATGCTTCCGTTTTGCCTTTTTATATAGATAGGCTAATTTTGAAACGTAAGAAATGCTATGCAACACTGGCGCTGAGGTCCCAGTGGGAGCCAAAAGTTTTCTTCCCAAGAGGCCAAGAATCCTGCGGGGCCCTCGGCAAGATGGGAAGTCCTTTTAATTTAAGGTTAGGGTGGGGTGGGAGTGTGACAAGGGCAAAGCTTGCCCAAATCTTCTTCTGACCTTGGGGACATTTTAAATTTTATTGTTTAATGCTCGACTTTAAAATTCCACTTGCCCAGGTTTGACCGTGGCAAATCTACTTCAAAAGCAAAATGGTCCAGCCTTGCGGCTGTTGGACGGGAGGTTTGCTGTTTTGACCTGCTTGCTTCAGGCTGAGCGGTTTAAGAAACATGTTCTATAAGATGTACATTTTTTTTTCATTGTAACATAGAAATTGTAAATAATCGAGGAAACTGCTGCATTTTGATGACTTTTTTCTAGCCATTTTTAAAGAGAAAACTAGGAACTGAGTATTTTGTGTACGGTATGTGTCCACCTCCACCCCCCTCCCTCCCTCCCTATTTAATCTTCATTTGTCATGAGGTTTTTGGGTTTAAGAACAATCCGCTGGAGATCTGCCCCATGTCATAGAAAAATAAAGCTAATGATTGTACCACTCTTAAATTATTCATGATTCAATAAAGTTAATGCTTATTTATTCAGACCCGTGGTTTGGCTTCCGTGTGTTGGTAAGAGATCTGTCTCATGTCGAGTGCTTGCAAGGAGGTACGTCATTCTTCCCCCGAGGATATGAACCTGGGAACCCCAAACCTGTGTCCTCTCCACCTTTGCTGGGAAGTCATCGGGAGCCACCTCTCCCCGTTCCTCATGGAAGTCACTGCTGCTCACTGAAGTTTGTTAGAGACACAGCCCAGCTCTGCCAACCTTTATGAGCCAGAGAACCTTCTGGAAATGCTGCTTTTGTACATTCTCTGTGACCCTCCAGACTCTTAATCTTTGTTGTTGTTCAAGATTATATGAGTTTTGTTTGGATTTTGCCTTTGGGTTTTTTTTTTGTTGTTGTTTTGTTTTGTTTTGTTTTGTTTTGTTTTGTTTTTTTGAGATAGGGTCTCATGCATCCCAGGCTAGTCTCAAATTCACTATTCAGCTAGGGATAACCTTGAACTTCTAACACCCATGCCTTCCTCCTCCTGAGTGCCACAGTTACATATGCACGATCATGCCTGATCCTGGGTGCAACCCAGAGCTCCCTCCGTGCTCTGCAAACTCTCTTCTCTACGGAGCCTCAGCTGCAGCTCTGTGGCGTGTCTATGGCTCATTCTTGACTGACGGGCATGGTGTGATTGTTGCCAGCATGGATGCAGAGATCAAGCCAGGGTCTCTCCCCTCTCCTCAGGCCTTGCAGATCTGAGTTTGTTTATGGATCATTCCTCGGAAGCTGCTGACTCTGTGCTGTCACGAAATGCTGGTGTTTAGTAACTGTCATCCACCTGCTGTAGCTCCCTTCTTTAGCACCTCCTAGTCTCTGGTAGTCACTCCTCCCTTCCCTGTTAGAGACCAGCTTTTGGAGCTTCTGTATGTGAGATCATACATTATATACCCGAATCATCTCAAAAAATCTTCCAGTTCCATCACTGTGGCCACTCTTCTGTTTGCTTTTGGCAGGGTCTCGCTGTCCACAGACTGGCCTGTAACCTACTATGTAGCCCAGGTGTCACTGAACTCACAGAGATCTGCCCACCCCTTGTGTTAAAAGTGTGTGTACCAACCCACCCAACCATTTTACTCTTTTTTTTTAGTGGCTGAATAGCATCTGACTGTCCATACACAAATCTTCATAGCTTCGTTGTCAAGAATGTCAGGTGATGGGAACCGCACCTGTCTCTCAGAGATCAATCTCATTTCCTTTGGGCTTAAACCCAGGAGTGGGGTTGCTGGATCCTATAGTCAGAATGTTTTTCATAGGTTTTGTTTATTTTATATATGTGTGTGTTTGCCTGCCTGTGCACCATATGCATGCAGCATCTTCAGAGTCCAGAAGAGGGTGTCAGATCCCCTAGAACTGGAGTTACAGACAGTGTGAGCCACTATGTGGGTCCTGAGAATGACACCCAGGTCTTCTTCAAGAGCAGCAAGTACTGACTGGGTATAGTGGTATGCACCTTTAATCCCAGCTCGTGGGGGACAGAGGCTGGCCTTGATTTCTGAGTTCAAGTCCAGCCTGGTCTACATAGAAAGTCCCAGGATAGCCAGGTCTCTTTAGAGAGATGTGTCTCATAAAAACAGAAAAAAAAAAAAAAGACAGCAAGTGTTCTTAGCTACTGAGGCATGTCTCCCGTCCCTGCTTTAATGTTGTGAGAAACTTCTGTAGACATTCCAGTTGACATTGTATTAATTCCTTTCTCTACATCTCCGCCAGCATTGGACTGGTTTTGTCCTTTTATACCTGGGATGTTTGTAACCAGCATCCTGGATGATGTTGGAGCTTGGCTTCTTGGACCACACTCTTAGGTATCAGATATCCAGTGCCCATCTCTCGCAACATTTTTAAAAGACCAACTTGAGGCAAAAATGTGAAAACTCTTGAGACATAAATGCCATGCAAGATGGACAAGAACTTTGCAAAAGGTCTAGAAAAACCGCCCACTCTAAGAGGGGCAGTTGTGGCTCACACCTTTAATCCCAGCACTGGAGAGACAGAAGCAGGTGGATCTCTGAGTTCAAGGCCAGCCTGGTGTATAGAATGAGTTCCAGGGCAGCCAGGGCTACTCAGAGAAACCCTGTCTCACAAAATAAAAACTAAACCAAAACAAATGAGCAAATAGTTTAAAAGACTAGAAGACTGGAATAGATTAACCCAACTAACCCAACATATACTCCCTTTACTATGTGGAGCCGTGAATGACATCAGTGACTACAGCAAAGCACAAAGCCCACACAGTCACCAGTTCTCACTGTGAAGCCTAAAGTTGGCTTGTTTCCTTTAAAGGCTCAATGTGCCCACCAGCTTGGGAAAGGCCTTCCACACAGAGGCTTCCTCTCTGGGCAGTATTCAGCCATCAACATTGGTTTTTGGTCATTGGTTTGAGCCAACGGTCAGAGTAGAAGTGCCTGGGAACAGGTGAGTAGGAGAAGAGACTCATACCCTCCACCTGGGGCACTGGTTCATCAAGCCTCTGCAAAAGTCACGGCAACAGTGCCTGGAATTCGAATGGCACTGTAGAGGAGACAAGATAGGCACTGCCAGGCTTCTGAGTTTGAAGTCTCACTTGACACCCACCACGGGGACTGCTGGTTTTAGCAGACCAGCATACCAGAAAAGAACCAGGAGCCTCCAGAGTTAATGACCCTGGTTATGACAAAGGGGCAGGGAGTAAGATGTCTGGAACATGGACGCTGGTCCACTTTCCATGTCCTGTTTATAAGACTACAGTCCAACAGGGGAAGGGGAGGTCACGTAGGCCCTTGCAGAAGGTGTGGGCCGAGGATCCTAATCAACCCAGGCAGACAGACACAAGAAGTTACAGGAAGGCAAGATTTAATGCAGGGTAGCACAGAAGAAGGGGGAGGGGAGGGAACTGATCAATCAGCTGCTGCAGAACAGACTCAGGAGCTGAACTGCGCCCCCAAATGTCTATGGTTTAAGAAGGAGGTGGGTCAGCTGTTGGAAGGTTCCCAGCTTCCCTCGGGCTTGGGAGCCTGAACTTTGTTTTACTCTGCAGGTAAAATGGAGTCTGAAGTCAAAATGGCTGCCCTTAGGACAAGGTGTTTTCTCCCCAACATTCCCCGCTTGTCTTTGTAACTAATAAGATGAATCTTCATCTAGGGTCTTGACTAAGGGCTTGGTGCTGTAAGCTTAGAATCATGAGCTGGACAGCACCTATGCGATCTTAAGGACAAAAGTCAAAATTTAGGAGCTTAAAAGAAAACTTTGTATTTGGAACTTTTACTTTTCTGAGTCCATTTGACCTGTGGCAGGTAGATTCAAGCCTTTTTGACACCTGACACTTACATGAATTTTTAGTTTACCAGAGGAGATAGACGGTCTAGATAATATTAGCATTTTCATTATGCTGATAAGCAGCCAGCAGGTGTCTGTAAAACAGCTGGAACAGATTTACACATTGGAGCTCCGGACTGAGCTCCTAAGGTCCAAATGAGGAGCAGAAGGAGGGAGAACATGAGCAAGGAAGTCAGGACCGCGAGGGGTGCACCCACCCACTGTGACAGTGGGACTGATCTATTGGGAGCTCACCAAGGCCAGCTGGACTGGGACTAAATAAGCATGGGATGAAACCGGACTCTTTGAACATGGCGGACAATGGCACTAGGTTTCGATCCTACTGCCCGCAGGACAGGGAGTCTGGACTGCTCTTCAGTCTTGAGAGGGAGGGGGAATGGAGTGGGGGAGGGGGAGAGGTGTGGGAGGAGAGGGAGGGAAATGGGAAACGGGGAGGAGGCGGAAATTTTTTTCAACAACTAAAAAAATAAATTAAAAAAAAAAGTCTATAGCCAGAAGACCACCAAGGGAATTTTAATAGCTTGTGTTTATGACTGAAGGGTGAGAAGTCAGGGCTCTAGCAGGTTAGCTGAGCGCCTTTTATTAATGACAAAACCTGGAACCTCTGGAAATTCCTCTTAACAATAGACTTTTAGTGGAGTCTGCAAGTCACACAGGGTGCATAAGATTAATGTCTAAGACCAATTGTCCTGTCATCTTTCATGTTTCTTTGGCTGCTATGGGAACATACAGAGAAACATAACCAGAACAAGTTATGGGGCAACCTCTCAAGGTAGCCAGAGCAAGCCAGCTCCATGCATCTCTGCAGTTCCTTTTCTCTTTCCTACTTTTCTGCATTATCCTTACTAGCACTTGACATTTTATTTTTTTATTTAACTATTATTTTTAAAGATTTTTATTTTATTTTACTTATTGTATATACAGCATTCTGTATGCATGCATGCTTACACAACAGAAGAGGGCATCAGATCTTACTCTAGATGGTTGTGAGCCACCATGTGGTTGCTGGGAATTTCTGGAAGAGCAGCCAGTGCTCTTGGAACCTCAAAGCCATCCCTGCAGCCCGTATTTGACATTTTATATATGAACCAATTTAATTATTATTATCTTCTCCCTCAGCATCATTAGAAAGTGTATTTTACCAGAGCCAGGAGTGGTTTTTATTGAGAACATATGCAAGGTTTTTTTTCCTTTAATGAAAGGTTACATATGGAACCTGTTTATTCTTTAATATATGAGCAAGGCAAACCTGTTTGCTTTTTCTTAACAATAGGCTAGTAGCTTTAGCTAACTAATGCACTGATTACTGAACTAGCAAACCTCGAGGGAAGGAGCTGATTGCCTGGCCAACAAGGCCACAGTTAGCTTAGCTGTCAATGTCAGAGATCTGAGGAGGATTAACCAAAATGATGGTCCATACCTAGAGAGATATCCCAGGATCCTGAGGTCTCCATGGCAAAGAGGGCAGGGGACAGCAGTCTTGGCTGCCAGGCCAGAGGATGAGAGGCTTTCCTGTGGAGGAGGAGTATGAGGAGACCAGCCTCACTTTGCCTAGGCATAGCAGGGGCATCAACTCTCCAGTGTCCTGCTTGCCCGCAGGTTGGGCTGAGCCTTGACATCAGGTGAGGGGCTGAGGCAGTCTTGCCCAGTGGTCAGCTGTTAGCGTTACCATAGTCCAGGTGGAGTTGTCTGTTGCTGTGTCCATTGTCTTCTCGGAGACCTTGGGAATCACTGCTAGGACCCGGGAGCCTCTGTCTATCATACAAGTTTAAATATTTTAAAGGTAGTTGTTTATTAAGCAGCGTATTGATTTTATTCAACTAGTAGACCCATGTAAAGCTTCATTTACAATAATTTTTATAAAGAAGAATAATGCAAAGAAAAAAGTAATGTATAACCATGTGTATTATATTAAAAAGAAAGCTTTTTATTAATCATCTGAAAATCAAAACTAGCAGGAGTATAATAGCTCCTCCTGGAAAAACTTCCCACAACTCTTATTTTAGGGTTCTTTGTTAATATGACAACCCTAAAATTCTTCCACAGAAACTTCAATTTCATTATGATGTTATTTTTCTATAAAATTGTATGCACTCTGTAAAGTTACATACTATCATTAGCAAGCTTATCTATGTTGACATACTTAACATATCTCTGTATACTATAATATTGTTAGTTTAGAAAATTATCTCTTTTGAAAATAAAATTATCTGAAAATTCAGGACAACTTGCTAAATGTATGACTTACCAATTTTCACCCTTTTCCATGCCAAAATATGCAAGTATTTGACCCTAATATTGTACGGAATACTTCCCTTTCGCTTCCATTTAAGGGTTTCCTGTGCTCAGTTTTGTATGAAGGCCTGTCAGATTTTCTGTGTGCACCATCACATTTGATACTTCAAAATCACAAACCTTCTGATTTCCCCCAATTTAACAAAGAATAGATAATGTGTACAATCAAAGAGAGAACTTCATTAAAATGTCAAAGTCCAGAACTGAGTTATTCTGTACCTTAACTTTAGACAGCAGTAACCACTGCAAAAGTGGCGTAAGTGGCAAGATAGGACAGCTAAGCTCCTCCCCCTTATAGAAAGAGTGATGATGCAAATTAAAATCACCAGTTGAAACAGCAGCAAAAGCAACTAATAGGGCTAAATAGGAAGGGGAACTGAGGGATAGACTGGATGGAAATATGAATTAGTTCTTTTTTATAATTGATTTTTATTGAGCTCTACATTTTTCTCTGCTCCCCCCTCTCCCCTCCCCTTCAACGCTCTCCCAAGGTCCCCACGCTCCCAATTTACTCAGGAGATCTTGTCTTTTTCTACTTCCCATGTATATCAGATCCATGTATGGCTCTCTTAGGGTTTTCATTGTTGTCTAGGTTCTCTGGGATTGTGATTTGTAGGCTGGTTTACTTTGCTTTATGTCTAAAAACCACTTATAAGTGAGTACATGTGATAATTGTCTTTCTGGGTCTGGGTTGCCTCACTCAAAATGTTGTTTTGCCTGCAAATTTCAAGATGTCGTTATTTTTTTTTTTCTGTGTAAATGTACCACATTTTTCTTTCCATTCCTCTGTCAAGGGGCATTTAGGTTGTTTCCAGGTTCTGGCTATGACAAACAAGGCTGCTATGAACATAGTTGAGCACATGTCCTTGTGGCACGATTGAGCATCCTTTGGATATATATCTCCAAAAGTGGTATTACTGGGTCTTGAGAAAGCTTGTTTCCTAATTTTCTGAGAAATCACCACACTGACATCCAAAGGGGCTGTACGAGCTTGCATTCCCATCAGCAATGCAGGAGTGTTCCCTTTACCCCACATCCTCTCCAGCATAAGTTGTCATTAGTGTTTTTGATCTTGGCCATTCTTACAGGTGTAAGATGGAATCTCAGAGTTGTTTTGGTTTGCATTTCTTTGATGACTAAGGATGTTGAACATTTCCTTAAGTGTCTTTCAGCCATTTCAGATTCCTCTGTTGAGAGTTCTCTGTTTAGGTCTGTACTCCGGTTTTTTTTTTGTTTTTGTTTTTGTTTTTTTGTTGTTGTTGTTGTTTTTGGATTGTTTGTTCTTTTGATGACCAGTTTTTTGAGTTCTTTGTATATTTTGGAGATCAGACCTCTGTCTGATGTGGGGTTGGTGAAGATCTTTTCCCATTCTGTAGGCTGCCATTTTGTCTTGTTGACTGTGTCCTTTGCTTTACAGAAGCAAACAAACAACAACACAAATGTGCTGGGAAAGGGCCTTCCAGCCCTGTGTTCTGAGACTGTTAGTGGGAGCCACCCTGTCTACTACCTCACCGTGACCAGCAGAGGGCAGCAAAGTCCAAACAACGCTAATCCCGTCAGGAACTGCTCTGCTGTTTTCCTCCCTCCCCCAACAATTTTTCTCGCTGTCCTCCCTCTCTAGATGTCGCTCATCCCCGCGAGTCTCTTTATGCCCCCGCTCTTCTCTTTTCTCCCTCCCAGCTCTGTCCCTCTATCCCCACCTCAGGGAATGAAGCCTTGTATAAAGAGCAGGAGAGGCACTAATGTGCCCTGGGTTTCTTAAGCCACGACACTATGCTCCGGGGCTGCTTTAAAGTGAGGTTGACCGTCCTGGCCTCTAGGGCGAGCAGAGAAAGGACTTTGGCAAGACGTCCCCAGTCAGGGATAGAGAAAGGATTTGTTCCTGGGGTGGTTTGGTTCCAAAGCCCGAGTCTGACTCCAAGGCCAAACCATATTGTCCATCAGTGACTGCCAGGGCCTTAGTGACCCTAATCGGTCCTGCAGTTGAGCCTGGAGACATTATTACACTTAAGAGGGGAAACCGGTGTTCAAAAAGGGAAGAAAATTTATGTGAGCCGGTCCTGAGGTAGAACAAGGTCCCCGGTGTCCTGAGGACTGACTGGTAGATGCCATGTACAGGTTATGGAGTTGCTGGCACCCAACTCCGCTGCTTGCTGGCTGAGCTCCTGAGCAGACAAGGGAGCTCTGTGAGCGCAGCTAGCTCTTCGGTACCGGCCGAGAAGCCATCTCCTACAGCAGATGCTGCAAGCGCCCCCCGCACACAGGCAACTCTTCCTAGCAGCTATGTTTTGTGCAGCTGTCTACCCCTCCTAGTGATGACCCTGGACGACCTTTTGTCTTCTCCGCATCGCCCTGAAGGTGGCGTGGTATCTCACTTACTCACACTGGGTGGCTCACTTTAGCCTCTGGACTTCTAGTAAGCATGTCCTACATGAAGTCCACCTGAGCAGGTCGTCTACTTGAATGAGATGTCACCATGGAGACACCTTGAAAGTTGCTGACGTCAATACCCAGTGGGAAGCAAGCACAGGGCCAATGGGAGCCATTTCGGGCCTCGTTCTTTTCTGTTGTTTACAGGGGCCATAGCCAAGGCTGGTGACTGCAGTCAGGCAAGGCAGTGGGTGCTGGATGAGATTTGTAAAACCTAGGACCTACAGCCAGCCGCTGGGACCTAAGTCCTAGGTCAGCCTGGGGCTAAATATGTGTGGGTATGGGTAAGTCACTTAGCATTTCAGGGCATCCCATGCCCTGTTAAGATGAAGCGCCGGTAATAGGGCTGTTTCGTAGAGGTCTGTCCAGGGTTACATGGGTTAAAAGACACAGTATGAGTTGCATGGCATGCCACACTTGCAAATGTTAGCAGTAATTATGATCTTTTTGGTGTTTAAAGGGGGCTGAGGGTGTGGGCTTACATTGCTGATATGAAGCTTGAATTTGATACCCAGCACCCATAAACCAGGGCGTGTAATACACACTCTAATCCCAGGATTTAGGAAGCGGGGTGGGGGATCAGAAGTTCAAGATTACTTGAGACCAGCATGGGCTACATGAGACCCTGTTCAAAAATAAAATTAAAATGTTCCCGAGATCTTCCGGGCTGATATGCACATCTGGCCAAATGCTTTCTGACGGAGTCACTTCTGGAGCTGTGGGGTCTAGAGAAGCCGGTGGTGGCCTTCAGAAACTCCTTCTGTGCCTTGGGGTCAGGAAGGTTAGAGCAAAGATTGAGATCTTGACTCGCCTCCCGCTGCATCCTTGACTGCTCCTTGCTCTGTATCCCTGTGGGAGTCCTGGGCCTGCCTGTTTGCCTGTAGAACAGCTCGGCAGGTGCCCAAAAGCAGCCTTGACACTGGTCCCATAGCTCACTTGCTTGCTCCTTCTCTCTGGCAAATGTTGCGGGGAGTGGGGGATGGGGCAGCCTATTTTAACATGGCCGTCTGCACTGGGCCCTGCCAACCGTATTAATGTACGTACCCTGGTTATGTGTTCCTATCTTCTGAGCTGGGCTGGGGCGAACACACACAGCACTGAGCAGATCTCTATACACGCAATGGAGACAAAGCTCTATCTTAACTGGGTGGCCACAGACTGCTGTGCACTCTGAGTTCTTTCTTAACAGACCCATGGTGCGTGGCTCCCCAGGGACATCGTCACAGTGACATTACCGCAGCCCACGGGATGTTTATGAACCATGCCATTTGGATACACCATGATGGGGGCTAGAGTGATGGCTTAGTGATTAAGAATACTCTGACTGCTCTTCTAGAGGTCCTGAGTTCAATTCCCAGTAACCACATGGTTCCTCACAACTGTCTATATTGGGTCCCGATGCCTTCTTCTGGCATAAAGGCATATATATAGATAGGGTGCTCATGTATATGAAAATAAATAATTAAATCTTTACAAATACACAATGAGAGTAATTTTTCAATTTTATTATAAGTGTATGGTACTTTGCCTGCCTGTACATCTATGTCACATGTGCAGTGGCTGTGGCGGCCAGAAGAGGGTGTTGGATTGATGTAGGAGGATCTTCTATCTATCTGTTGCTTTCATTGGTTAATTAATAAAGAAAACTGCTTGGCCTGATAGGTCAGAACGTAGGTAAGTGGGGGAAGACAGAACAGAATGCTGGGAGAAAGAAAGCAGAGTCAGGCAGACGCCATGAAGCTCTGGCCTGAGATGGATGTAGGTTGGAATCTTCCCAATATGCCACGACATCGTGGTAAACACAGATTATTAAAAATGGGTTAATCAAGATGTGAAAGTTAGCCAAAAAGAGGCTAGAACTAATGGGCCAGGCAGTGTTTAAACAAATATAATTTGTGTGTTGTTATTTCAGGGACTAAGCTAGCCGTGCAGGAGCCGGGCGGGACAAAAAAGCAGGCCTGCTCGCCTCATCACAACATTGGATTCCCTTGGAACTGGAGTTATGGATGTTTATAACCCACTGTGCGGGTGCTGGGAATTGAACTCAGGTCCTCCGGAAGAGCAGCCGGTGCTCTTAACCTCTGAGCCATCTCGCCAGTTCCAGCTAAAACAAAACAACAAATCTCATTTATCCTGGGCTGTCCTCAAAGGTACTGTGTATCCTCGGATAGCTTGAGCTTCAGATCCTCCTGCCTCAACCTCCTCTGGGATTACAAGCGTGCTCCACCATCCCCAGTGTTTGCTGGGGATCAAGTCCAAAGGTTTTGTGCATGCTAGACCAGCCTCTACCAACTAAGCTGCAAACCCAGACCACAGTGAAAGTTTCTGTTCAGTTCTAGGTAATACTTTGTCTATAAAAAAATAAAAATAAAAAAGAATTAGCTTATTTATTTATTATTTTGTGTGCATTGGTGTTTTGCCTGCATGTATGTCTGTGTGAGGGTGTTGGAGCCCTGGAACAAGGGTTACAAACGGGTGTGAGCTGCCATGTAGGTGCTGGGAATTGAACCCTGGTCCTCTAGAAGAGCAGTCAGAGCTCTTAATCACTGAGCCATCACTCCAGCTCCCAGGATTAGTTATTTTTTTACTCTTTGTCTTCTATTATTTTTTAGCATTAAATATGATTAAATATAGCTCAAAGGATAGTAGAGTATAATAAACTTTGTGGTTTCTAATTAAGATTTAATTAATATTCTTATTTCCTTCCAATGTAAAATAATATACTAAATCTGCACTCATGTACTGTTTAAAAATGTTTCACATTTTGTTTGTTTTGAGTGGGTTTTCACATGTGCTGCAGACTTGGGGTGGGAGCTGCAAGTGTTGGGGCCATCCCAGGGCCCTTTGGGGTGGGAGCCACAGGTGTTGGGGCCATCCCAGGGCCCTTTGGGGTGGGAGCCACAGGTGTTGGGGCCATCCCAGGGCCCTTTGTGGTGGGAGCTACAGGTGTTGGGGCCATCCCAGGGCCCTTTGGGGTGGGAGCCACAGGTGTTGGGGCCATCCCAGGGCCCTTTGGGGTGGGAGCTACAGGTGTTGGGGCAATCCCAGGGCCCTTTGGGGTGGGAGCTACAGGTGTTGGGGCCATTCCAGGGCCCTTCCTTTTCTGATAGTAACATTTGTTTCTGTCCCTCTGATATCTCTTTACCAAGTGTTCAGCTCAGTTTTCCTGTGTTAGCTTAAAGGGTATTTACTTGCTAACTCATGGCATATCCTATAAGCAAAATGGGTCTGGTCAGGGTCCCCAGCAAATCTGTGGTCACTCAACACAACTTCGCTCTGAAAGAAGGCCTCATGGCAGGGCACTCTGTCCCTGTCCTGCCCCCTCACGGCACCAGATCTCCTCTATAAAACTGACTGATAAGGTACAATCCTTAGGAAGACCTACCAATGAAACTAAGAAAAATATTCGCACACAGACAGAAGAATTTAGAGCAGAACCTACCACATTATTGCATTATGAAACTGAAGAAGAGAGGCCCAAGGTTACTAGAAAACCAATCTTAATTTATCCAGTGACCATACAAGAATGACTGCTTCTTTAAATCTCTCCACATCTAACATTTTGACAGGATCCCAGTTAGCTTCTGCACAACCTTGAAATTAAAGCAACATATGGCTAACACATCAATGAACTTATGGGGACATGATTTGTTACAGCAATGGAAAATCATCTTAACATTTCTCTAATCTCAGAAATAAACCATAAAAATAAAGATGCTTCTGAGAGAAATATTAAAAGTTATTATCAAGAACAGTCCCTGACTGACTTCAAGTTGAACATGAGCAGGGCACAATGACTGCTGACCAACAGCCCTACCTTTAAAACAACTGATAAACCTGTCTGGGTGGGACAATGGCCTTTGACATGAGAAAATTTACAAGTATTAGAATAGCTGGTACCTGAACATTTAGGAGCAGCTAAAATGTTCAACATATTGAAGAATTGACAAGTCCTTCGAATTCTCCTATGTTTGTAATTAAAAAGAAATCTGGAAAATGGAGAATGTTAACAGATTTAAGAGCCATAAATAAGGTGATTCAGCCAATGGGTTCTTTACAGCCTGAAATTTCCTTGCCTTCTCTATTACCTAAAGGATGGTCTATTATAGTGATTGATTTAAAAGACTGCAGAAAAGTCTGTCATATGCCAAGCCTGAAGGTCAAAGATAAATGCTCCAAAGTTGCAGAAGAACCTTGGGTGACTGCCCAGGCAGTCAGATGTCTCTCGTTTTTCTTTAATTTTGGAAGTTGCTTGCTGTTATAGGAATCTTATCTATGTTGCGGTCCAATGTCCAATTGGAGTCAGGCATTGGTTCAAGAGGCAAGGTTCATATTCAGCTGGTTGGAATGGATAATTGAGTTCCCCTGGACTTGAGAAAGAGAGATTCCTGGGAAGAGGAGGTGGGGCCAGAAGGTTGTGCATTCCCTTTCGAGCAGGGAAATTGATGGTGACAGTATGAGTTTTTGTTGTTGTGACTGTCTTGGATTTTTATCTGTATGTTTGTCCTTGAGTTTTATTACATAATAAATGGTACAAGAAATGGCAATAGTTTGCTCTGTAATTCCTGTTTACTCGGGTAATGTTATACTCTTCTTGGGTCTCTGATGGGGCTGAAGACTAGACAGTTATTGTTACAGTTTTCCTTGTTACCAAATTCAAAAAGGAACTCAGAGAAGTAATATAAAGCATGTAAGTTTGAGAGACATAAAATCTTAAGTTATTTAAGGAAATGTTTTAAGGTCTAAAAAGATAGTTTTAGGTTGGTAATACCAAACAATCCTACAGGTCAGGCAATTATAGAGGATCAAATAGAACTATAAATAATATGTTAAACAAACAGAAAGGGGTGAAAAATACCCCCAGTAATAGATTACATAATGCTTTATTAACCTTGAATTTTCTTAACACTAATGAGAAAGGGACAACAGCAGCTGAGAGACATTGACTAATAGAAACGTTTTCTGAATTAAATCAGCTGATGTAGTTCAAAGATGTGTTGACATCAAAATGGAAGCCAGGAAATGTACTATGTTTGCGAAGGGATTGTTTCAATAGGAGAAGAAAAGTTATGGATACCATCAAAATCAATACAGATTCTGTTTGAAAAAGAGAAATCTCTTGAGAAAGAGAAATGACAGCTCATCCACAGAAGTGACAACCATACAGGTGGTAAGGAAACCTCATAAGGGCTAGGGCAGGAGTCTGTTCTTGTCTTTGCAGGAAAATACTCATCTTCTAAAAGTCAAGAGACCCTGGACATCTAGATGCCTAAAGAGATAGTTGTAGTTACTTTGCTCTCATGACTTGGCCAAGTTATTTATAATATAAGACTTAAACTCATTTAGGATAGGATAATTATTGAAACATTTATTATGTTTTTTTTGCTTGATATTGTTTATGCTGCTTGTAATTCTAATTTTTATACCTGATATTTGTTCTTGTTGTATATAATTTTTATTAGAACTCTCTTATTAAAACAAAAGGGGGAGGTGCTGTAGGAATTCCTACAGCCACTTGGGCGTGGCCTCTTATACTATAAATGCCATTGTAAAGTGCTCAGTCACCCTCTTTTCTGGTTGCAGGATTCAGTTGCTGTTCCCTGTTCGAGCAGAGGACTGTGATTTGTGAGTCTACCCCTAAATAAATAGCTCTTTATTATACTCAGTTCTGAGCTAGTGTGGATTTCTTTTTAGCGTTCATCTTCAGGTGGAGGCAGGATTTCTCTTGAAGGGAAAAGACAAAGTGGAGACTCTGGTTGAGGCCCCAGGAGAGGCATATGTGTGGCAGACAGCTGCAGCAGATTTTTGGGAAACTGGCAGGCATTTTGCCTGATGGTTTCCTCCCACCCTTCACCTGGGTTCAGTAGCTCTCATAATGGGATTGGGAGCCTGTGAATCTAGTTCCCCATTTACACAGTGGAGTTTTCCAGAGGTTCTATGAGTGACGTCTTTTATAAGCAGCTAATCAAAAAAAAATACACATAACTGACTTAAACATGGGTATAGTGGCACTCTCGTGTAACCCAAGTACCGGGGAGACTGGGGAAAAAGGAGAAAAACCAGCCTGGGCTATAGAGTGACACTCAAAACAAAAACAATCCCAGCACTCAAGAGGCAAAGGCAGGAGGATCTCATGAATTTAAGGTGAGCCTGGTCTATATAATGAGTTTCTAGCAAGCTAGGGTTACGTAGTGAGACCCTATCTCAAAATAAAATTAAAAAATAACTTCTTCATTCTTTAATTTTTAAAGATTTATTTTATGTGTGCTTTATTACGTAAAGGTTTGCCTGTCTGTGCCATGTACATGCCTGGTGTCTTCAGAGTTGCAAGAGGGCATAGGATCCCCTGAGAGTGAAGTCCATATCCCTGTGAGCTGCCATACCGGAGGCAGAAATCGGATCTGGGCCCTCTGCAAGAGCCACAGCTGCTCTGACCAGTGAGCCATCTCTGTAGCCCATTTTCCTTGACTAACTTAACTAATCCTTCTGTTTGCCTCAAAGCCTGTGACTTCCAGGCCTAAGGTCTGAATTCCAGTATGTTTATCCCTTATTTTCCCTTTACACACTGGGCATGAGGGGCATCGGCGACACTAGGTGGAGACATGGGAAGCAGACTTGGTGCCCCGGTGATGCTCAGTCATAAGACACTGGAACAACACAAAACAAGCCACCTGTATTTCTCAGTGAGTCAGGCTCTCGGCATGCCCGAGGAGCACACACCTTCAGAAGATCTCTGGGGTATCTCTTTTCTGGACGTTCTTAACACCTTTTATTAATACTTAGATCTCAATACTTCTGTCTCCTGTAATGCTACCTGCTTCAAGAGGGACCCTGACTAATCCCTGCTGCAGAATTTAAAAGAAAATTGCATTTATTGTGCGTGTGTGTGTGTGTGTGTGTGTGTGTGTGCGTGCGTGTGCAAGCATGTGTGCATGTGTCTGAGGGTGTGTGTGCAGAGGCAGACAGCTTGCAGGAGCTGGTTCTCCCCTCTGCTGAGAGGGTTCCAAGGATGGAATTAAAGCCATTGGGTGAGCAGCAAGCACCCTTTACCCACGGAGTCATCTCACTAGCTGGCAGAATCTTCATTTCTTTAATATGGGAGCATTTTTCCAAGTTACTCCATTATTTTTTTTTTAAATTTGAGACAGAATTTTATACAGCCAAGGTTAGCTTTGAACTTGCTATGTAGCCAGCATTCTCCGTGAACTCCAAGCTTCCAGGCTTCGCCTCCAGAATACTAGTATCACAGACATGTGGCACCATGCCTGGCTTCTAAACTTATGTTCTGAAATTTAAAATTTGTTATGGCAAGACTGTATAATAATTGCCATTTTAGCGATCTTTATTTTATTTTTTTTAAGACAGGGTCTCAATTATAGCGCTGGCTGGCCTTGAGCTCACTACACAGTTCAGGTCGATCTCAAGCTTTGGCCATTCTCCTACCTCAGCTTCCACGCTGGGATTACAGTGTATACCACCATTCCAGGCATCATGTTAGCAGTGTCCTTCACTTTCTCTCTCTTTCATATGTGTTCTGCATGTGTGTGCACACAGGTATGGAGGCCTGATGTCTGTTGTTTTTTTTCTTTTTTTAAAGATTTATTTATTATGTATACAACATTCCTTCCATGTATGCCTGCATGCCAGAAGAGGGCACCAGATCTCATTACAGATAGTTGTGAGCCACCATGTGGTTGCTGGGAATTGAACTCAGGACCTCTGAAAGAGCAGTCAGTGCTCTTAACCTCTGAGCCATCTCTCCAGCCTAGTCTGTTGTCTTTCTTCGATCTCTCTTTTCCTTTATTTTTTGAGACAGGCTCTCTCACTAAATCTCAAGCTCATGGATTTGTTAGGCTGACTGATCAATGAGTTTCTGAGTTCTGCCTGTCTCTACTGCCCTGAGGCTGGGGTGACAGGCCTGCATCCCTATGTCTGACCTTTTGTGTGGGTTCTGGAGATGCAAACCTAGTGCCTTATGTGGCAGGCACTTTACAGACTGTGCCCTCTCTGGAGTCCTGTGTTCACCATTTCTAGCTACACAACCTAGCAGGGTCAGTTCCTACCATGCAACAGGTCTTTAAAACATTTCAGTTTTGTGAAACTGGAACTCGAAGAACTGCTTTGTTTTTCCTCTAGGGTCTCGGAAGAGCACATGTCTACTCTCAGAAGACTCTGCAAGCTGACTGCTTTGGACCCCTTCTCCAATGCACCTGCAGTGTGTCACTTTGTGCATGGCTGTGCTGTGGCATAACGCCCTCAAGGTCCATCCACTGTGAAGCAGATGACAGGACTCTCTTCATCTTAAAGGGTTAGTAATATTCCATTGTCTATAATCATACTGTTTACCAATGCCTGCACTGCACTGATGGGCACTTGGAAGACTACCACCCCTGGCTGCGGTGCATTGCTGCAGTAAGTACAGGTTTTCCTGAGCTCTTGAACCCCAGTAACCAACACTAAACCATTCTCATAGCTGGCTTGTTAGAGCTGGAAGAAGAAGTCAGCCATTTCTGGTTCTCTGAATGTGTGGGCCACAGGAGAGAAAGCCCTTTCTCAAAGGAACTTGTGTAGAACACTGACCACATGTTGAGGAGACTTGGGAGATTTCTTGAATTGGAATCATCATTAAAATAAGCACATTTCTTTTCTCCAAGTTCTCAGGGCTATATGTAAACCAACCTGGTCACGACATCAGGAGCAAGCGCTGAGAAGTCAGCATGGAGGTTTGCCTTGTTGAAGAAGAGGGAGAATTGGGCTCACATTTCAATTATCATATAAACCGCCCCACTTGGCGACTCTGAGTTGCGGTTTGAGTTAGAAGTTCACAAAAAACTGTAGTCTGCAGTGCGTGTTATAGAAACTAGTCTCTCACGGGACACAAAACCCCCTCCAAGATTCTGGTGCACAGCTCCCTTCTCTTAAGCGACAGCTAAGAAAGTCCTGCTACTGCTGAAAGGGGTCCCCCCCCCCCGCTGTCCCCGATCACTTGTAGACCCCGGGGCTGGAACCTGTATCTGGGCTCACAGGCTGTGACTGTGACTGACATTCCTGGTACAACCAGGCCTTGTGAGAAGGATCAGGACTAGTTCTCAAGCTTTCTGGAGGACTAGAAAAGAATCCCCTTCCAGAGGGAACCTCGAAAGGACTGCCACCCAAGCCACCAGACTGCACTGCCTGCTTGCAGCCCATCACTCAGCCTGCAAGAATGGGAAGATAGACGCAAGCCCAGCTTCCTGGTACCCTCTTCCTGGAGCTGTTACTTGTCGGTTAGCATATACAGCTGTTATAATAGCTTGCCTCTGGAGTGTCCACCAGACCGAATCTGTTTCTTTCAGCTCTCATGTTCTGGGAATTAATGATGCCCTTCAGCCATTAAATCCATTCTACCATTTATTTTGGCATTTGTTCATTTGATACATATATACATATATAAAAAGTCTGTACATGGTAAAAAATACAAGATAAGCATTTCCTTATAAGTTATGAAGTTACACAGCTACCTCTTAAACTTTAAAGACCATTGCGGAGAAAAATAACGAGCGAGATGTAGCCAGCCCTTCATTCTGGTCATTCACAATAACCTCAGTATAAAATATCCATACAAAACATATATACACAGTAGAGCACAGCTCATAAGAGCTGCCCAGACAGCAAAGCTGTGTGGAAAAAAAATGCCAAAGAGGATTACAAGTCCATACCCCAGTGCCAGGAGCTCGGCTACGAGCTCTGCAAAAGGAAGCAAGGCAGAGTACTGGGTGCACATGTTCTACATGGAGAGAAAGCTGAATGTTCCCAAACAGAACAGAAGCAGAGGCACACTCTTCTCTACAGAGAGAAATCGCTCCTTCCCCCAGAGAGCATCAGGATGGGATGCTGGTGCCAGTGCTTTGTTTTCTCTTAGGCGGGAAGGCACAACTGTGCCCTCACTCTCTTTTGGAATTTTTTGTGCTCTCTACTCTCAAAGGTAAGAAGACAAGACTGCTTCTAGCTACAGGAAGGTGGCCATCCTGAAAATTAGGGGTCACTTGCTTGGTGTTTGGCAGGTCCTGACTCCCGGTAAACCGGGCGGTGGGACTGGGGACAGACAGCCTTCTACACACACACCCTGCACACCGTGTCTGAAACAGTCCGCAAAAAATAGACGCAATGCGGCTGTTGGGGAAAAGTTAAGAGTATTTGGAAATGGAAGCGCTGAGTAAGGAACGTGTCTCTGGGACAACAGAAAGGGCTGGGGCACCCCTGAGAAGGCGGTGGGTCTGTGGGAAGAAGAGGTTCAGGCTCCTGTACAGAGGTGACAACAGTCTGAGAGCCAGGAGCCAGAGGGGCTCCTAGGACACAGTGATTTCTTCGTCCTCCTCACCCTCCTCATCCTCATCGGAATCAGAGAAGTCCGAGGGTTTCCCAGGGCTGCTGGAGTGCTCAGGGGAGGCGGGCAGGGGCCCTTCCAGCAGGTGTCGAGGGTCAGGGGGTGCATGGTAGGCCAGGCAGGGATCCCGGATGTCTTCTTCCTCATCCCCAGGGCCCTTCTGGCCTACGTCACTAAGGTCTGGGTGAGGGTTTAGTTTCGTGGGCAAGGTCTGCTCTCGGCAGCCCCCGCTAGATAGGAGCTCGCGTTCTTTGGAGTTCCGCCACTTCATGCGTCGATTCTGGAACCAGATTTTCACCTGAGGGAAGAACCGGGAAGTCAGTCAGTGTGTGTGCTCACGTGGAGTGGGGGAAGCCCTCAGGACCCAGACTTGGGGAACACGGAGGAAGGAGCTATCTTTCTTGCCTTCAAGGTGGTTCTTGCGGAGTTACTCCTTACCAACCTCCCTCCGGTTCCATTCATCTACCCACCTACCCATCCAGGCATGTTCCCATTTATCCATTCATCCACTCGCCCCATCCATTCATCCACCCATCTACTAATTCATGTAAGCACGTACCCATTCATGCGTTCATCCACCTGTCCCCACCATGCGTACATTTATCCATGCACACACCTATCCATCCACATACATCTATCCACCCTATCCATGCATCCTTGCACAACCCCCCCCCCCATCCATCTTCTCCACTGGCACCTGACTCAGCTGAGTGGGTGGGGGTGCTGGCTCTAGTGAGATGGGAGTAGGGAAGCAGGCTGCTCTGGAGAGCTTCAAATAACTTGGTTTCTCTGCTTACTCCTTCGCTAGGCCTGGATTTCCTCGGCTGCACGGCCAGCCTAAGCCGCGGAGAACTCTAGCAATTGATTGACACGGATGGGGGGGGGGTGAGGGTGGAGTGTGAGGGTGGGGCAGTGGAGGGCAGCGCGCACCTGCGAGTCCTTCAAGCCCAGTTTGGCGGCCAGCTTCTTCCGGTCAGGCTTGCTGATGTATTTCTGCTTCTGGAACGTCTTCTCCAGGGCTTTGCGCTGCACATCAGAGAACACGGCTCTGCGCAGCATGCCCCGGCGAGGCTTGCCGCGAGCGGCCAGGGGCCAGGAGAACGTCCCGGGGATCGGCACGACGTTGGAGGACGCTGCGGGGTGGGGGAGGTGACGAGTGAGCTCCGCGTCCTGCTGAGAGGGAGCCTCCGCCTCCTACAGGCTGTTTTCCCCGGCTCTCTCCCTCCCTTTTTCTCGGGTCCCTTCATCTCTTTAAAGCACTCCTTTTTTTCCCCGTAGAGAATAGATCGAGAACCTACAACCTGCCTGAGTGAAAGGCGCTTTCCGCACAAATAACTTTCCCTTTCAACCGTGCAAACCCGGATTAGGAAAAACCACGAAAACAGCGGCAACAATCGCCTGTTGCTCGCCACAAACCCTACCGTTCAATGGTCTTAGCCTCACTAACCAGTTTAAATAACAACAGAATAAAGTAAATTACGAAAATAAAAATAAATCATCCTGCAGCGACCACTCGGCACACACCCGCGTTCCCTCCAAGACCCACGGATTCTCAATCACCTTGGCGACGTTTGTACGCTTTAAAGCAAGGTATTTTGCTGGTTGGGCGGACAGGGGAAAAATCTGCTTTGACTTAAAAAAAAAATCCAGTCATTCATCTTTTTTTTTTAATATGATTTTTTTCCCAGCCTCCCCACAACGTAAAGAAATCGGCCTGAATACAAGGAAAGTGGTGTCTAATTAGCACGTTGACCGCTTCCCACTGGGAATTGGTGCTATAAAAAGGGGGAGAGTTTCGCTTTAAGGGAAAGAAAAAGAAAAACAAAAAGAAACAGAGACGCTAACGAAGCGTAAATGGTAATTGTGTAGTAATGAACTAACCGCAAAAGGCTATGGACAAGCAGCGAGAGCCATATATTACCGGGACAAAAGAGATTTACACTCCAGCTAAACACAACTGCAGCCCCAGAGCATCGGGAGAGCAGTGGTGGCAGAGGCTCCTCTACTCCCAATCTTTCACGTTAAATGGACACGAAAAGCTATTTATAAAGCTCGGGTTGTTTTTGTTAGGCCATTGAGATGCGGGAGAAAGGAGCAAATTCCATTGTGGGCAAAAGCCTGAATGGTGGCTGGCGACGGGGAGTTTCTTCGCCCCCCCCCCCTTTAAAAAAAAAAAAGAAAAATCCGTCGCTAGTTTCTTTTGCTGTTATTGGGAGTTCTGTCCTGGTCATGCCCAGCCCCCACCCAACACCGTCTAGGGGCTTCCCGGCTGTCTGCGTTTTAACAGCTGTACAGTGTTCTAGTCGACGTTTGAAAACTCGAAACTTCCCAGGATGAAAAGCTTTTGAGGGTGCTTCGCCTGTAGACTAGGACCCAGTGCGGGATTCTGCCAACTGTTTCTTCTTTCTCGAAAGGAGCCCGCGAGCAAAATAGGGGGTCGGGAAAGCAGGTTGGCAAGAGAAGGTTGGGGTGGCAAGAGGATCTAGGCTTCCTACCCCTGGGCGACCCCAGACATCCCACACAAGAGGGCACCCCATGCGGTCTTGTGTGAGAGAGGGGGGAAAAAAGCCCTGAATGAGTGTTGAAGAGAATTAGCCGCGGCTGGTAGGTGTTTCTCCGCGGCACGGAGGGGCGAAGGCCGGTCTGCGTGTGGCTGCCCGGAGGAGCTGGCCAATTGGTCACGGTGCTGAGACCTTTGTGGCGAATGGTGGCCAAGTGCACCGACTCTGTGGGAAACGGCGGTGTGAAGGGATGCCAACAGCTCCTCGCCGGGAAGGGAACCGCCTCAAATGCGGACCATGACAATTCTTGCTAATTTGTAGAGCAGGGAATTGGTGCGTAGTGTCAAGCAGTCACTGCTTGTGCTAAATGGGGTATCAAATTGGCGCGACGGATTCGTGAATGTTGTACGCCTCGCAACCTCTGAACCAGAGCGTAACCCCGAGGGGTGGACGGAGAAATACGACTTTGGGGCTGGGAGTGATAGGCCCGGTCTGGGGAGGGACGCCCGTCTTGGAGCAAGGACCACGAAAGATACCTACCTGGGAAATAGGAGGATCTAATGAAGGGTTGGAAGGAGCCTTCGAAGTAAGGAAAGGCGAACGTCTTGGGAGGGGGGTTCTGCAGCAAAGCCGGCGACGTTTCTAGTAGGGGGCGGGGGAAGGGAGAGAGAATTTGGTCATGTGTTTGATCAATACCTGGCGCGTCACACACACGATCTAATTAACACTGCAGCACGTTTCAGGGGCATCTTTTAAAACATATTCACCTAGTAAAGTTGTGTGGCATTGTCTCATTTGGGAGAATCCCTTTAGCACCCCACCCCCGTTAGACTTAGGCCCTTCTCCTTTCGAGACACTATGAGGTGGGGTGGGGTGAGATGCTGCAGAGTCACCCATAATATAAAACAACGCAACAAACGTGTTTAAAGAAAAAAAAAAAAAGGCCCCTAGCCGTTGAGGGCGGGAACGCAGGCGCCAAAGCGCTTGCGCTCTGAGACGCCAGACTAGGGAAATGTGCTCAGTGGTCCCGGGGCTCAAGTTCATTCGGATAAGACAAGCCTGAGGCTTTTCTTCCTCCTAGGTCCTCAGTACCTAAATTTCATAATCCAGGACCTGGCCCTTGGGGGTCTGAGTTCTTGCGTGGACCTGTGCCCTAACAAGCGCAGAGGAACTCGTTTGGGAAGGACTGAGTGGAGGGATACCCGGCCGCTGGACGGGTACAGGGCTTGGTTGTCACTTACCTCTTCTGGGCACTGATGAGAGGATGGCATTCACCCCAAACTTCAGAAACGTGGGCTCGCTGGCAGGGGAGAGGGCTGTCTGTGGAGAGCTGCCACGCCGGTTCCCTGGCCCCGGAGAACCCAGGTCCGAGGTCCCCGAGTCGGCGAGGACTGTGGGAGCCTCCTGCCTTGGGGGTGACAGGCTGGCAGTGGGTATACTACGGGGCAGGTAGGTGGGGGGCCGACTGATGCGGATCAAATCTTCCACTAGAAAACTAGAGTGGCCGGAAAACGCAGATTGAAGGGACTGGGGCAGTGTTAAGGTGGGCGTGGGTCGCAGGAGGCTGGGATACCCCGTGGGGGGCGCGAGGAGGCCGGGGAACATCATGGTCAGAGCGGGTGGGTGCAGTAGCCCCTTTTCCAGTGGCCGGAGGGCAAACACCTGGCTTCCCGCCCCTCCCGCGGTGCCCTCTTCGGCTCAGTGTCCTGGTAACCGTCCTACTTGGGCGTCTGAGTCCTCTGTGGCTCTCCCGTCCAGGAGATGGTTTTATAGTGGCCCGCCCGCTCCAGCGCTTTGAAAACTGACAGCTCTGACAATGAAGTTCAACAAAGTTCTCCACTCGGGCTTCATTCGCGGGAGGCTCTGGGCTTTCTGATTGGCGCAGAGACGCAATTTATGATTGGATTAGTCTTCATAAGCATGGTCCGCACAATGGGGCGGCAACAAAGACCGGCGCGCAACAACCCTGCGCATCGACGGCCTCTCTGCTATACAGTGAGTCCCCAAAGCTCTCGCTGGGGGTTTTTGTTCTGAAGCAACAACCGGGCTAATTAAATGCCTATTTAGAAGTTTCAGATGACATCTTGCCTCATAGAAAAGGAATTATTTAAAGAACGCACTAAATTTATTTGCGCCCCCCTGCTGAGCCTAGAAAATAAATCAATAAATATTCATAGAAGTACATCTCCAGGCTATCGGTAAAATAACTCTCCCTTGTGTGAGAGGGGCATTTCAAGCCCTTGAGCATGAAAACATATTACGTCTCTCCAGCTATTTCTCACTCAATGGAGATTGTAGAGCAGATGCGGGGGATGAGTTAGAAATCCCTCTCTCACACTCGGGGAGATGTGGAAACAGAAGCCCGGGTGCTATCCGGTTTGGAAAGATTTGAGGGGAGTTGGTACTGGTGTTGTATTTAATTCTGTTTTCGGAGAATAGTTGAATTTTAGAGTCGGTGGGTACACAAGCAGTAAAACCGTCCACCTTGAACTCCAAATAACCTGGGGGAGGGGGAGAGAAATAGAAGCCAGACAGAGAGAGAGAGAGAGAGAGAGAGAGAGAGAGAGAGAGAGAGAGAGAGAGAGCGCGCTAGAGAGCGACGGTAAACAAATATGGTAGCATTTACATTGTGGAAGTTATTGTACAGATTAAACATGCATAAAACATTCAGGAATGAGTTTCAGATTGAGGGCTTGTCTTTGCCTTTCAAGAAGATTGTGTATGATGTGTGTATGACATGACCTATATGAAGATGCCTGGGCAGTTTACCTGGAAGTCTCGCTTCATTCATTCATTCATTCATTCATTCATTCGTTCATTCT
>NW_004949174.1:1141260-1153160 GCF_000317375.1 Microtus ochrogaster | reverse complement strand
GAGAGAGAGAGAGAGAGAGAGAGAGAGAGAGAGAGAGAGAGAGAGAATGTGTGTTTCAGAGAACTTCGTTGGGACTCTGTTCAGAGTTCAGGGACGTTCCTTGGAGGAGAAGCCTCGGAGAACCCCGGACCCCAACTGGATCGGGGATTCCACCCGGGAAGGGCTCACACCCTTGAAAGAGCTCCTCCTTCGGGTAGGTCAATCCTAGCAGAGTCGCCTTTTTCCAACCTTTAGGAACACTGAGGCTCACCATCCGGACCCTTTGTTTAAGCTGGGGCCCTTGAAAGTCTGGACAGAACTCCAGGTATCGCGAGGCGCTAAACTCCGGAACATTTGAGCAGCTTCTGGATTCCCTACAGGGGAGAACTGTGAAAATTATGTGGTGGAAGCAGCTTCACACCGAAAACAAACAAACAAACAAACAAAAACTCCTAAGTATAGCCTCTCCAACCAAAAACCCTGGAGAGCCTCCTATGGCTTTCCTGGGCCAGGGCTGAGGTGGCTATGAGCCTCCACTGCCTGGTTTCTGGCTCGGCTAGATGACAGATGTGTTAAATGTCCCATTCATTTCTTTAGTGCGATTGAATCCTCCCCAAAGAGAAGTGTGCAGCCCTGCCAGGCCGCCCTGATCCTATTAGCCATGAACTAACTGTCACTTTCAGCTGGTTTTCCTTTTCGCTTTTTAACACAAAGCTTTCTCAAAAATCTTATTAACCAGCCTTATTTCTCTCGCTGGTTTTGTTCAGGGCGTTTTGTGTTGATGATGGCCATGTCGCTGCTTTAACCATTCAGGAAAGGGCATCTGCAATTATATCACGTTAAACCAGAAACCGAGTGCACTAAAATTCTCCCTTGATTCAAATTAAAAAGTTGTTTAGGGCTGGGCTCTGGGTGAATTCACGCTTGAAGACAGTCTAACTACAGCATTTCTGAACCCAGGGCTGTTCCCAAATCTGGAGGAATAGCTGTCTAGAAAGATCAGCTCACACAGTGCCTGCGTCGGACACAGACGCTGAGCTGCGGGGTCCTGGGCAAGCAAGCAGAGCATCTGTGGAGGGATTGTGGAAGTCCCTCTCTTTAAGTTTTTCAGAGAGATAGGCTAAAATTCTTCCCTCCTCCCTTTCTTTCTGCTTCCCTCTCCCCCTTCCCTTCCTTCCTCTTCCTTCCCACCACCCTTTTCCCTTCTTAAGTCCTGTCCCTTTCCTGTACCCCCCCCCATCCCTCTCATAGGAGGCCAGAAGCAGTTCGGAAATTCTGAAGATCCTGTGCCTACAGGTGCTGGCGTTCCTATGCACACGGCCTTTCCTCCCCTTCGGATGATGGGAGTTCAGCCTCTACCTGCAGAAATCCTTAGGTTTCTGACAGTGAAAGAAAGGACCGGAGAGTAGGTCCTTTCTAGGTGTGGCTTTCCACGGGTGCTTCCTCTGAGGTGTGGCTTTCACAGCCCTGGCAGGTTCCTAACTCCCCTCCCCAAGCCGTTTTGCTTATCCACAACCCAAATGCAGCTAAACCTCTGCCTTTACAAGACCGCTCTGACTCACCATAAGGTAGGTCCACCTTTTGCTGATCCACACAGACCCCTTATGGATTCCTCTGGTGACAAAGAGAAAAACCAAGGTGGGGAGAGGCTGGCCGCTATTGAAAGAGCAAAATTAAATCCTACGGAAGCAAGAAATTGCAGGAACGGATGGATTCTACTTTAAAGAGATTTCTGAACGCGCCTTTTCAAACTCATGACCACCGAGGGCCACGCGCACGGCGGGCCGCGCCTAAGTCCTGTGACTAATGCCATTTGACCTGAGCGCGAGGGGTTTTGTGAGTCTTGACACTCACTGTAACGTCGTTATCTTCAAGTTTATTTCGGAGAAATCACTGCCTTTCTTTATTCTGAGTTGAGATTTCCACCTGTTTCTCTTTGCCTCTAATCCGGCAAAAGTAAAGTCAGGAGGATCTCTGTGAGTTCGAGATCAGCCTAGTCTACTTACTAAGTTCCCGGCTAGCCCGGGCTTCATAGTGAGATACTGTCTCAAAAAGCAAACCCAAAGAAAGAAGTTAGAAAGGAAAGAAAGAGTGGGATTTCAGATTTGGGGTCAGGTCCTTGTATGCTTCCGGCGACAGGCTACTGCGCATACAGACCAGCTCCTGGCCAGAGAGGTCGAAACTGCCAGAGAAGGGCTTTAGAATCTGTCCCGAGGGTCCCTTTCTGCTGGGCAGATGCCTTTGCAACCTCCTGTCTCTCTACGGACAACTCCGACCTAGGGGAGCCCAGACTAAGGAAGCTTGGGTCACCTAGCGAGGACTTTCCCAGCTCTTATTAAAGAAAGTGCCAGCGTTCGGATCGCAGTGCCCTAAGACTACCTTTTGCAGGCTGCGGACTCCGTAGGCTTTGCGCATCCCGCCCCCGCCCCGCTCAGGAGCTTAGGGAAAGTGAGCTAGGTGAGACGGGCAGTTCCCAAGGTGGGAGGCGACAGGGACTTGCACCTGCCACTGGACTTCTCCGGTTTGGGGCGGAAGTGGGGAGGCATTGAAAAGAGAGTACTGACTGTACTAGTGGAGGGCGAGTGCTCCAGGCGCGGGCCAGAAAGCTTTCCTAAGGCTGCAGCCTCTATTAAGACAACCCTAAGGGGTTCACCTTTAGAATAGGCCGAAAGGAGCTACCGACGGGGCCCAGCCGTTTCTAGCCCCCCCCTCCCTTTCACACTCTCTCCCCTCTTTTTCCTCGAAAATCCTTCTATTGTGCCAATCAAGCAGATGGTTTCTAGAAAATATAGCTTGGCCTCGCTGACCGAAACTAATTTTAACTAGCTTTCCAGGCCTGCAACGTTTGCTTTGCTCTTACAAAATAGCGCCCAAAACAGCTGGCAAGGGTGAATTAAACCCATTAAAGACACGTTTATAAGAAATTATATTCACATAGATTGCCTGAACCCCTTGTGCAGCCAAAAGAGAGGAGTGTTATTTAAATGAAAATGTCGCCAAGGGCTCCCCTCCTTCTAGTAGCCTGAAAGTCTCCAAACATTTTACTAAATAGATTAACTTGCCCATTGTCCCCCAGCACACTGATGAGCTTCATTAAGTGAATGGCTGAACAAATATATTACGCATGCATGAAAAGCTCTTTTTCCAAGGTCCTTATTGTATCCTCAGCCCTGACAGGTGGTTAACTGTGTGTTGTGTTTTTTTGTGAGTTTTTTGTGTTTTCTTTTCTTTTT
The DNA here is from genome assembly GCF_000317375.1 of Microtus ochrogaster. NCBI lineage: Eukaryota > Metazoa > Chordata > Mammalia > Rodentia > Cricetidae > Microtus > Microtus ochrogaster. The sequence goes on along the minus strand of NW_004949174.1, from coordinate 1,149,948 downwards.
CTTTTTAATTTTTTTTTTAATTCAAAGAAAAAGGCTCTCTGTAGGGCAGCCCAGTGAGGTGGTACTGGCTTGGTAGTCCCCCTGGGTCCCATCCCTCCAGGGATATATAAAGCCTAAGTATTGGGCAGGGCATCAGGGCCCGTTCAAAGTGATCAAAATTAAATCAAGACTTCAGCCTTCGAAACCACCTCATCTGAGAACGAAGTTCAGAGAGCTTCTAATACACATTCTCTGGAGTCTTGAAGATAAACTCCTTTCTCTTTTCCCTGCCTATGCAATTCCAGTCTTTACATAAAAAGTGTGTGTGTGTGTGTGTGTGTGTGTGTGTGTGTGTGTGTAGTCAGAGGACAACTGGCAGGAAGGATGTGGTTCTCTCCTTCTCCCAGGTGGGTACTCAGGTTATCTAGCTTAGCCGCAAGCACCTTTACCCCCTGAGCCATCTCACCAGCTTAATTCTAGTCTTTTAACTCACGTTTGCATCCAGTTCACTTCCTGTCTGTCTTTAAGGAATGGCCTCCTCTCCCGGCCCTCAGGGGGCCTGGTGGTGAAATGGAAGGTTGCTTCACGGGCTCTTTAAAAGCCTTTCAGATGTGAGCTTCCTGGAATGGAAAACACTCCTGCTTTTTGTCCTGCTGTCTCTGAGCCCCAGCAGCTCTGAGCCTTTGGGCCCAGTGTGAACACTAAAGGGAAGTGTTTTCAGGAGGAGGGAAGCTAGAATTGCCAGGAGGGGTAGATTGGCCATCAAGAAAGGGTTGCACAGGCCCAAAGATATCTACAAACCCTCAGGCTGCAGCTCCTCTCTTCCACCAGGTGGTACTGGCTGGACACCACGGCAGCAGCTCCCTCCCTAGCTGCCTCCCTTGTCTTGGGCCACAGTGGTTTTAAGCACAGTGCAGCAGCAGCTTTATTCTTTCCCCTTCTTCCCCACCCTCCCCTTCTCACCCTAAGGGGGACCTATTGATTTTCTGTCTCTGACCCTTTCTGGTTGGTTGGAGGTTTGGGTGAAGGCAAAGCTGGCTGGGTGAGAAGGGTGCCTTTCCCTCCCAGAAGGCAGCTTTAGTCCAGAGACAGCAAAGAGACAGCTCTCTGTGAAGGCTTCTCTGGAGTACAGACCAGCTGACTCTTAGATAGGTTGATTTTGTATTCCAGCAGAGGGTGTCCTGGGGAACTGGTGTGTTCGGTGCAGATCCTGGAGCCCACCCTGTCCCTTCCAGGAAGACAGACTCCTTCGTGCTCTGTGGAATGAGGCCTGAGCCTGTCAAACAATCTCTTGGGCAGTTGCCATCTTAATATTAAGTTCTTAGTTCTTAGTCCTGGGGACTGGAGAGATGGCTCAGGAGTAAAAAAGAGCTTGCTTTTTCCTCAGAGGACCAGAGAGCTCTATCCCCAGATCCTCACATAAGCTGGCTCACAACTGCTTGTAATTCTAACTCCAGGGCAATCTGCTCTGGCCTTCTTGGGCACCTGCACATGCCTGGCATACACTGGCATAAACATGGACTCATTTAAAGTTTTTTTTTAAAAGTTACTCTTGCCCAACATTTACGAGCTCTCAAGGGAAAAGGTGTTTGTCTCCGAGCTGAGACTCTCTCAGAAACCAGTTCTTGTTTCCTTACCTTCTTATCCCTTTTCTTTTATGTTCAACAAGGAAAATGTAGAAGGAGCTCTTAGCATGGTTGCATACACCCATAATAAGCAGTGCTAGAGAAACAATGGGGCTTGGAGGATTGAGAGTTGAGAGCCAGCCTGTACTGCAAAATGAATCTCTATTTAAAACAGAAACAAACTAGATAGGACATGGGCCTAGGGGGAGACTCAGTGCTATTAGTCTGAAGAGGAAGAAAACAGTAAAATGACTCCTACAGACACATCGCTCCACCCACATACCAGTGGCTCATTCAGCCTCACCAGAGAAGTGTCTTCTTACAGTAGGGGGGAATGAACATAAAGACCCACAACTGGACAACGTGCAGAGAATGGGGACTTTGGAGCTCTCAGTCCAAAATGGGATGTCCTCATCCAGACCCTTCTCCCAAGGCTCAGGGATCTGTGTGGGAGAGGAGCAGAAGGAAGGTGAGAGCCACAGGTGATGCCTGACTCCAGGGAAGCAGATCCAGCTGGATTGATGCACACAGGAACAGACAGGCTGTGGTACCACACACAAGGCCTGCCCCGGTTCAGGCCAGACTGGGCCTGGGGTGGTGTGGGGGGCGGGGACATGGACATGGAGTCCCACTCCTAATCAAGAAGCTATTTGTAGGGACTGGAGAGATGGTTCAGAGGGTAAGACCTTTGATTGCTCTTCCAGAGGTCCTGAGTTCAATTCCCACATGGTGGCTCACAACCATCTGTAATGAGATCTGGTACCCTCTTCTGGCCTGCAGGCAGACAGACAGAACACTGCATACATAATAAATAAATAAATAAATAAATAAATAAATAAATAAATAAATAAATAAATAAATAATAAATAAATAAATCTTAAAGAAAAATTACAAAAAAAAGAAAGCTATTTGTAATTGATACCTGCTGGCAAAAGGGAAATCAGTTTTCTCCAGTGGAGCCTCACTGGGTATATGGACCACACTTCAGGCAGAACCCATGCCCAGGAGTAGCTAACCCACACAAAAATGAGCTCACAGGTTTGATTATTTTTTTGTAGATTTTTTTTTTGTTTCATTCTACTTTGTTTCCAGATTTTTTTTTTTTGTCCTCTTGGTCTTTTGTTTGTTTGGACTTTCATTTTCGTGAGCTGGTTTGTGTGTGTGTGCATGTGCATGCGTGAGCGTGTGTGCATGTGTGTGTGTGTGCGTGTGTGTGTTGTAGTTGTTTTGTTTCTGTTTGCTTTTGAAAGAGAAAAAAGAACGAAATTGGATGGGTAGGGAGATAGAGAGGATCTGGAAGGAGTCAGAGGAGGGTAAAAACATGATCAAAATATATCAAACTTTTCAAAAACAAAACAGCAACAACATAAAAAAGTGATCAACAACCTCCCTCTCCCCCAAAAATAAAAGGATCAGAAGGAGGTGAGATTATTGTAGAATCACGATCAATTAGTTGGAGAAGTTGAGGGGGGCACCCAACTCATTTCTCATGTTCAATGCAGACGCCATTTTTCTGAGACACTGGAGTATTGTTTGGTCCAGACTCCCAGAGGAGGAATAAAGGCAAGGTCACGGGTCCTTCATATTGTAAGAAAAATTAGGCATTTAATTATTGTTTTATTTAGTAGGGAGCCTTGGGAGGAGGTCACAGGACAGAAGTACAGTCAGTAAACAGTTCTATCTTATCCTAGGATCCATGCTGGCAATCTGAGTCTTTTAGCTGGAGAGGTAAAACCATTAATATTTGCAGTTATTACTTAGATATGTGCTAGCTCCAATCTCCATCTTAGCAATTTGTTAAGTTAGTCACGATGGCTCTTCTCACTTCCCGACTCTTCTTGCTCCTGGGGATGCATCCATGCTCCCGTGCTCATGCTTGTGCGTGTACTTCTGTGTGCAGAGGCCTTCAAGTGTCTTCTGCTGTCCGTAGACTTCATGGGCCATCTTGCTCTTTGTTTCTCCTTTGCTTTTCAAGGGCAGCTTTCCTGGATTGCAGTTATTTCATTTCAAGACATGGAATGCTCAGTTCTCCTGGTTTTAAGCTTCTGCCGACAGGTCTGCTGTTATTCCTACAGGTGTGTCTTCCTAGGTAACTCTGAGTATCTCCTACAGCCCTGAGCCTGCTTCTGTCTCTTCTCTCTAATGCTGAGATGCAGAGTGGTGGGCTGGAGAGACAGCTCAGCAGTTAAGAGCAGGTGACTGCTCTTCCAGAAGACCTGGGTTTGATTTCCAGCTCCCCTGTCATGTTGATGGAAGTTTCCGTCCTGCCCGGTCTCACAATAAACACGCAGAAACTATATTATTCGTACTACTGTTTGGCCAATAGCTTAAGCATATATGTAGCTCTTATATCCTAAACTAACCCATCTCCATTAGTCTGTACATCACCATTAGTCGTGGCCTACCGGTAAAGTTTCAGCAGGTTCCAGCAGAGATGTCTGTCCCTGACTGCGGCTTCATGTCTTTTCCCTGACTCTGCCTACTCTCTCTCTATATCTCTTTCAGCCTGGCTTTACTGTGTTAAGCCATTGGCTAAAAACAGCTTCTTTATTAACCAATGGCAATAAAACATATTCACAGCATACATCACCTCCCGCATCAGTCAGGCAGCTCACAGTCACCTGTAGCTCCAGTTTCAGGTGATTATGACTCCTCTGGCCTCCAGATACACACACGTGTGCACGCGCGCACGAGCGCGCGCACACACACACACACACACACACACACACACACACACACACACACACACACAAATGTCGAAAAGTTTCTAAACACCTTAGTACTTGGATGTACCGCGAGTTATGGTGGTCAGACGCTTAAAAAAAATCCCACACTAGCTCAGAAATAAGAAATAGGCATTTATTAAGGGGTAAACTCACAAATCAAAATTCTCCACTTGACTGGTTCAATCAGGCGACCCGAAGGAGCTGCCGACCACGCACAGAGCAAGGGGAACGAGAGAGAAGAGGCCCACACCTGTTTTGCTGCCCCTGAAGTAGTAAGAGAGGCCACGCCCCAGTAGGCGGGCTAATACAAGCTGTAATACTTCCTACAGCACTTGGATGCCTTTCTACGTTCTAGTTTACTTTACTATTGGGATAAACACTATGGCCAAAAACGACTTGGGGGAAAAGATTTATTTTTTCAGCTTACAGGTCACATGCCCATCATGGCGGGAAGTCAAGGCAGAAACTCATGCATAACTGAAGCAGAGACCACGGATGAATGCCGCTTACTGGCTAGCGCCCTGCTACCTTTCCGATACAGCCCAGGCTCACCTGCCTGTGGACGGTGACACCCACAGTGGGCTGAGCCCTCGCACATCGATCATTAAACAAGACAGTTCCGATTGAGACAGTTTTGTAAGAGAGGGTTCCCCTTTCCAGGTGGCTCTAGGTTAGGTCAAGTTGACAATAAAAACTAACTAGTTCCGATGTTCAGAGACCCAGACTTGAGGACTCCCCCACTGTTCTCCCGTTGAGTACGTTTTCTATGCTTTTCTCTGTAAATAATTCCTTCTTCTATAACACAGATTTGTGGGTTTGGTTCCTTAGCCTCCCTCAGAGGTCTCGTCTGTAGTCATACTGTCTTGGAACTTTTCTTTTTTGTGATCTATATGAAACGATTCTTCAACTCTGTCTTCAGCCTCTGGGGGCTTCCTTCAAACTGGTCTAGACACCAATAGTGCTCTCCCTTGGATTTTTAATTCAGTTGGCTGTTGCTTTTTGCCACGGACCGGTTCAGGGGAGCCACTCAGACCATGGGAGAAGCAGGGTCTTGGTAATCAGGAAGGCACAAGTTCGGCGAATGACAGACAGACACAACGCACAAGAGAGTGGTTGGAATCTATTGCGATTTTACTGAATTCATGTTTTCATTATATAATATTCAAACAAAGAACAAATCAGAAGGTCATGTGTCATTGGTTGGCACAGTATGAAAGCTTCTTTTAGTTACATCAGCGATATTTAAGAAAAGTATATTATTATTAGGAGCAGTGTTAGACATAAAACATCCTTAGAAGAGAAAATCTTGTCCTTGGGAACGTAAACCTCAGACAAGTGGTTTCATCTTATGAACAGAAAGTTTCTGTCTCATTATTGCTATCACGGCCCTTCCTCTTTCTAAACCTTTCTAGTGACCAAATATGCCTAATCAGTTCTCTGCATCTGCTGAAATATACTTTTTTGTGCCTTCTTATGCAGCAGCCACCATGGGTGTTGGGATCTAGCAAGCCTATCCATAAAGTTCAGAGTGTAATATAACAGTCTTTGTCCATCAACATCAACCCATCTATTCCCTTGCTCACCATACACCCCGTGTATGACAAGGGTTCTGCTGTAGTCTTATACATTCCCATACTGTGCTTCCCTATCCCAGAGCTGTTCCTGACGAGATAATCCACGTCTTGTAGATATATAGAATATCATTATTAAAAGAGATTGTGCAAAGCTCATATCCCGCATAGCCAGTTAATTGAGAAACCCGTCTATGCCTCAGTGGTGGCTAATACTGGGCCATCTGCCATTGACCTCCAGGAAGCCTAGTCCCATAGGACATGTAGCTCCCATCCAGTATAATGACATATGTCCTGTCACACAGACGACACTGGGGTTGGTGTGACAGCTTTTAGTTTTCCAGATCTCATGTTTTTTTTTTTTTTTTTGAGAATCCATCTTTTTGGATGAATTTCTTTTAAAGGTGTAGCACTTCTCCTCCAGACCTTTTAAGACAGGGTCCCACTGGTAGCTAAGGCTGGCCTCAAGCTCACCTCCTCCCTTCCTCAGCTCCCCCAAGTGCTGGGGCTACAGGTGGGCCTGGCAATGCTCAGATTGGCCATATCTTACATTGACTTCTCCATTCATCCTTTGGTATTTGAATCCTCTCTCAGATCACTAATCATTTTTTTTTTTCGAGACAGAGTTTCTCTGTGGCTTTGGAGCCTGTCCTGGAACTAGCTTTGTAGGCCAGGCTGGTCTCGAACTCACAGAGATCCGCCTGCCTCTGCCTCCCGAGTGCTGGGATTAAAGGCGTGCGCCACCATCGCCCGGCCACTAATCATTTTAAAAGCTAGACTTTTGAGTTCTATGTCTGCTGTCTTAATACCTCAGCATCATTGGCTTCAGTTATGGAAGAGCTGTTTAGGAAGACATATCGTATTTTGTCACTCTCAGCTGGGATCTGAACATCTGTTGAGATGGTTATCTATCCTGATTTATTTGGGGGTCTTTTTTTGAAATAATATTTGTATTTATTCCTTGAAGTTTCCATACACATACAAAACATATATTGACCCTATATGCCCACTAGAGCATTCTAATACTTCGGAGCTCCCCCAACACATTTCCCTTACAGGTTCATCCTTAAAGTGTGTGTGTGTGTGTGTGTGTGTGTGTGTGTGTGTGTGTGTGTGCACTCACGCACGTGCACGCATCCACTGGGGCACTGAGCCACCTACCAATAGCCACACTGCCCAAAAGCATTGACTCTCGATCTCCACCCCAGTCATCAAGGGCCCATAGCTCCTCCCCTAGCTGTGGGGGCTTTGTGTGTCCCTGCCCCATCCACACTGGCTTGATACAGTAAAGGTGTTGTGAAGGCAACCGCCACCAGTGCTGTTCATGTGTGCAGTAGCCACACTGTGTCCAGAAGACACATGTGCTCCTTCTTTTTCTCTAACCCTTATATTCTTTTCCTTTTTATTTTTTTATTAAGAACTTTTTAATATAATCTTTTCTCATTTTACATAGCTATCCTCATTCCCACTCCCCTCCTCCTGCTCCACCTTTCCCTTCCACCCCACCCCTATCCACTCCTCAGAAAGGGTAAGGCTTCCCATGGAGAGTCAACACAGTTTGATCCTTCACCAAGGCCCTACTCCCTATATCTAGGCTGAGTAAGAGAATCCTTCCGAAGAGTATGTGCTCCTAGACACCAGTTCAAGCACTAGGGATAAATCCTGGTCCCACTGCCACTGGCCCTGCAGACTTCCCAAGCCTCACAACTGTCCCCACATTCAGTGGTCCTAATATGCAGGTTCGCCTGCTATCAGTCCACAGTCAGTGAGCTCTCACTAGCTCAAGTCAGCTGTTTCTGTGGGCATCACCATCATGGTCTTGACCCCTTTGCTTATATTATCCCTCCTCCCTCTCTTGCGCTGGTCTCCGGTAGCTTAGCCCAGGGCTTTGCTGTAGATGTCTGTATCTGCTTCCATCAGTTGCTGGTTGAAGGTTCTATGATGACAAGGTAGTCCTCATTCTGATTATGGGGGAAGGCCAGTTCAGGTGTCCTCTCCACTGTTGCTTAGGGTCTTAGCTGGGGTCATCCTTGTGGATTCCTGGGAATTTCCCTACTGCCATGTACCTTGCTAGTCCTTTAATGGCTCCCTCAATTAAAATATCTCTTTCCTTTCTCTCCCTCACTGTCCTCCCCTTGTTGCAGGGAGCAGCTTGTTGATTCCTAGCTTCTCAGCCCTGAAATAATTACACAGAAACTGTATTAATTAAATCTCTGCTTGGCCCATTAGCACTAGCTTCTTATTGGTTAACTCTTATATCAATTTAACTCATTTCTGTTAATCTGTATATCGCCACGTGGCTGTGGCTTACTGGGTAAAATTTCTAGCGTCTGTTTCCAGTGGTACCATGGCTTCTCTCTGACTCCACCCTTCTTTTCTCCCAGCATTCAGTGTAGTTTCCCCCACCTACCTAAGTTCTGCCCTGCTATAGGTCCAAAGCAGTGTCTTTTATTCATTAATGGTAATCACAGCATACGGAGGGAAATTCATCCCTCTTTCCTGAATCTCCCATTCCCTCATGTTCTCCCCCTACCTCCCTTTCTTTCTTCTTTTTCTATCCTCCCTTTTTCCCCTTCCCCAATTTTCTCAGGAGATCTTGTCTATTTTCCCTTCCCAAGGGAATCTATGTATGTTTCTCTTAGGGTTCTCTTTGTTACTTAGCTTTTCTGGGGTCATGGATTATAAGCTCCCTTTCCTTTGCTTTATAGCTAGTATTCACCTATGAGTGAGTATATACCATGCTCATCTTTCTGGGTCTGGGTTTCCTCACTCAGGATGGCTTTTTTT
>NW_004949174.1:1118768-1140850 GCF_000317375.1 Microtus ochrogaster | reverse complement strand
CTCCCAGTAGATCAGCTCCACTGTCTCAGTGGGTGGGTGCACCCCTCGTGGTCCCGACATTATTTTTTAAACACTGAGTAGCACTCCATTGTGTAAATGTACCACATTTTCTATATCCATTCTTCAGTTGAAGAGCATCTATGTTGTTTCCAGGTTCTGGCTATTACAAATAATGCTGCTATGAACACAGTTGAGCAAATGCCCTTGTGGTATGAGTGATCATCTTTTGGGTATATGCCCAAGAGTGGTTGATATTGGTGGGCCCTGAGGAAGACTAATTCCCAATTTTCTGAGAAACTGCCATACTGATTTCCAAAGTGGTTGTACAAGTTTGCATTCCCACCAGCAACAGAGGAGTGTTCCCCTTACTCCACATCCTCTCCAGCATAGGTTGTCATTGGTGTTTTTGATCTTAGCCGTTCCTACTGGTATAAGATGGTATTATCTCAGAGTTGTTTTGATTTGCATTTCTCTGATGGCTAAGGATGTAGAACAATTCCATAAGTGTCTTTCAGCCATTTGCAATTCTTCTGTTGAGAATTCTCTGTTTAGGTCTATACCCCAGTTTTTGGATTATTTGGTGATTTGATGTCTAGTTTCTTGAGTTCTTTTTTTTTCGAGACAGGGTTTCTCTGTGGCTTTGGAGCCTGTCCTGGAACCAGCTCTTGTAGACCAGGCTGGTCTCAAACTTACAGAGATCCACCTGCCTCTGCCTCCCGAGTGCTGGGATTAAAGGCGCCACCACCGCCCAGCCTTGAGTTCTTTTTTTTACTATGGAGATCGGTCCTCATATTTGGGGGTCTTCTTAGTCGAGCAGCCTTTTCTCTAGAACTCACTCTCCAGGACCATTCGACAAGGAGCAAATCACTACAACAACACTCTTTGTGGACGTGACTTTGGTTTGCCCTCCCAATGGGGGAGGTTAGAGCCACACCCTGCTTCTCCCTGAACAGCCTCTCTTTTTCCCCCCATGCCTTTCAGCTGCCTTGGTAGTACCTTTGTGGCTTGAGCCTTTTCTCTCTTCTTGTCTTTGGATTGTGGTCTAGTCTGTCCTCTGGTGCTCACTCACAGAGTGACACGATAGAAGCCTCTAATGTGCCATCTTGCCCTCGCAGCCTGCTGGAGGAGCGGCATAGGAATGCTGGCCATGAACTATCCTTTGTCTTCCCGCTCCTGCAGACAAGGTCAGGTGCCTCTCTCACACGCTAGGTGCTCTCTCCTCAGGCTGTCTTCACATCCGCTCTTTCCCCTGCTTGCTTTCTTCTGTTAAAGACTTCTCTTCCTTCAAACCAGAACTGAAGCGCCTCTTGCTCGCTGCTCGCTTTCTGCCAACCTTGGTTTTCCACACTGGTGTTATCCATGTGCGAGCGGTTCACCTATCTATAGATATGTTATCTATGTAGTGCGGTGCTGTGCTGTGTCCGAAGCTCAGCCACGCTGCTCAGTCTTTGTATTCCTTAGTTCCATTAACTGCCTCATCTAAACTGTGTGTAATAAAACTTACTAAAAAGGAGTGTGACGGGCCAGTAACCTGCTGCCAAGTCTGACAGCTTGAATTTGATTTCAGAACCCACGTGGTGGAATGAGAGAGCTGACGCCTGCATATTGTCCTCTGACCACCGTACATGTGCCATATCAAGCACGTGCATACACACACAACACAGCACAGCACACACACAACTATAATATTTTCTAAAGAGCCTGAAAGATACATTACTTAGAAAGTGACTAGCCTCTGTCTAGACACATAAAATGCATCTGTCCCCTCAAGGAGCTAAGTACCTTTAAAAGTCTTTCGTTAGTTTATTTACTTGTTATAGTACATGAGCATGGAGGACAAGTTTCAGGATTCTCCAAACACAGTGAGCTACAGGGATCAAAGTCAGGCTGTCGGGCTCGGGCAGCAGCTGCGTACTGCCGTGGAGCCATCTTTTATCAGTAGATTCCCTTGCCTGACATGAGGTAGCAGCGAGCATGCTGGCTCTCCATCCTCCCCAACCTCCTTGGCACCTGGGTTAGGGGTACATGATTAACTCCATGAAGAAAGACTTGGGCTTTTGCAAGTGATCTACTACAATGAAGCTGGAGGCACCAGGGGTTGATATGAGCTTCAGCCTATTCCTACGGGACTTTTGATCTCCCCCTATTTTATGCCCACTATTTTTTCCTGCTGCTTTTGGCCCCCTGGCCGTAGCAACAAATCCCCATCTGCGGTTGTATGTTGTATGAAAGACATGTGTGTAGTGGATTATCTCTATTGCTTTGCCATGATCTCTGTGTAGCTCCGCCTGCTCAGCGCGTTTGTTCCGGAGCACATTGTCATGTGGCCACAGCAGCTTCAGCCGTCACTTCTTCCCAGGATGGCATCCAAAGCAGAAGGCAAGAAGGACAGCGGCAAAGGGGGTTTAGTTCCCACGTGAATCTGGAAGGGAACTGACTTCTGAAGTCAAAAGTTCAAGTAATGGAAAGCTGGGTCTCCTGGCAGTGATGCGACCACGCACCGAGCATGCACAGAGTCCACGGTACAAAGGAGTCTCAGAGTGTTTCACCACCTCAGCTCCGCTGTGATCTCAGCGGGGGCGACTTCTGCAGCACCTGCTTCTTTCCCAGCAGAAGTACGGGGCATTTGATGCTATGTTGTAGGGTGGTTACCAACACCATGCGCTTCTCTGCTCTTCACTCAAGCACCCTTCCCCGCCCCATGCTGGTTAAGAGCACTGTCTGCTCTTCCAGAGGTCCTGAGTTCAATTCCCAGCAACCACATGGTGGCTCCAAACCATCTGTAAAGAGATCTGGCGCCCTCCTCTGGCGTGTGGGTATAAATAGAGGCAGAAAGTTGTATACATAATAAATCTTTAAAAAAATAAAATGTGTTTATTATTTTTTAAACCACTGTATCCGCTTAGTGCTGCCCATGCGCCCATGGGTGTGGCGTCATCCACCGAGGCATAGATAATCTACTAATAGCCACCCCCTCAAATAGAAAAAAACTTACTCTCCCTCAGCAGCCAGCGGCTGCCATCCTCTGCTAGGTGTGGGGCCTCGGGAATCTCTTCCACCCCATGCTGGATTTTTTTTTTAACTGGCTTGGTCTTGCGCAGGTAACCACGGTTGCTGTGAGTCTTTAGGCGTGCCAGCCTTGCCATGTTCAAAAGCCAGCAGCATCTCTTCAGCTCTTTCCTTCTTTCCTTCTGCCCCCTTTCCCTCCTGAGCCTAGGACCGGAGGCTGATAACGGACGGTAAGCGGGCGTGTAGTCAAACTGTTTCCTAAATATTTGTGTTGATTTCCATAGAGTGAAGCTCCTTTACCGCGATGTGCGGATGCGCGGTGGTTAGTAGTGCAGACACACAGTGGCGGTTCAGGGAACTGAGAATAACCGCTATGACTTCCAGCCACGGGGTGAGGGATTGGGATGAGCTCTTCGTCCCAGTGCCACAGAGAGCGTAAGGAAGGAAAAGAGCAGCCGTGCTTGGCTTTGAGTAAAAATTCAGTACAGCAGCGTGCTCAGGAGCCAGTCTATCCCTGTATCGCAGACCTCACAGAATTTGAGGTAGTTGTTCAAAGGCACCAAGGTCAGAGCCCCAAACAGGGAATTCCCCTCTGAAGGGGCTAGGCTGTCTCCTGGAAGTCCCTGCCGTTTCTGCATGGCCAGTTTAGTTTATTCCTTACATTTATTAGACAGGGTCTCCTGTATCCTAGGCTGGCCCGTTTTGTGTAGCCAGAGATAACCTTGACACTTTGATCCTCCTGCATCCACCTTCTGAGTGTGATGATTTCAGGTCTGTGGCACCACACCTGGCTCTACACAGTGCCCTAGGGATAGACGCTAGGGTTTCTTGTTTGTTACTCAAGCACTCTGCCAACTGAGCCACATCCCAGCCCCTAAACCGTTAAGTGCACGTGAACAAGAGATGTCCTCTGGGACAACAGAAAGGAGTTTTTATTTGTTTGTTTGTTTTGAGACAGGGTTTCTCTGTGTACCTCTGGCTATCCTGGAACTCACGCTGTAGACCAAGCTGGCCTTGAACTCACAGAGTTCTGCCTGTTTCTGCCTCCTGAGTGCTGGGATTAAAGCCATGCACCAGGGCTGGAGAGATGGCTCAGAGGTTAAGAGCACTGACTGCTCTTCCAGAGGTCCTGAGCTCAATTCCCAGCAACCACATGGTGGCTCACAACCATCTGTAATGAGATCTGGTGCCCTCTTCTGGTATGTAGGCATACATGGAAGGAATATTGTATACATAATAAATAAATAAATCTTAAAAAAAAAAAAGCTATGCACCATCACTGCCCCGCTAGGATTTTTTTTTTAAGTGGTGCTGTTCTCGAAGCCTGGATTTGCAGTGCAGTGATGGGAAAGCAGGAACTCTCCTAATCACTCAAGCATGCTGACAACTAAGTCCAGCACTCGGGAAGCAGAGGCAGGGGAATCTTTGAGAGTTCGAGACCAGCCTGGTCTAAGGATCGAGTTCCAGGACAGCCAGGGCTACGTAGTGAGGCCCTGTCACAGAGCGCTGACAGCGACTGTGGTTACTTGCAGGAGACCCACACACACAGAGAGACACTCATAGAGTAGAAGGGGAGCCAGTGAGAAGAAGGGGCCAGAAGCAGTGAGAGGGGTTCCAAGAGGGTATTGGGACTGGACTGCTATGATAATCCATTGTATACCCATATGAAATTGTCAGATTTTAAAAATTAACAAAAAACGTGACGAACTGAAAGGGTATCAGTCAAACCCAATCCATAACTTCCTTCCTTTGTAGGTAGTAGGGGGGTTCACGTGTTCCATTTCTAAGTACTTACTTTGTTTTATTTAATTTCTTAAAAGTGGCTAACACCAGACTGGATATGGTGGTGGTCACCTTTAATCCCAGCACTTGGGAGGCAGTGGCAGGTGGATCTCTGTGAGTTCAAGGCCAGCCTTATCTATATAGAGAGTTCCAGAACAGCCAGGGCTACGTACAGAGACCCCATCTCAAAAAAAAAAAAAAAAGTGGCTACCATCTAATACTATTTAGCTAAAATAGCATCAATATCTCTCAAATTCAAACCCTTTCAGGGGATGTGGCTGGAGAAGGTACTCAGGCCCGTTTGGAGTCATGGCCAAGTCTCACCTGCCCACTGTGCTCGGTGCCAGACAGAGGCAGGAGGAGACTCAGGAGCTTCTCCAGTTTTCTCCAAGGCTGACCCCACCACCACCACCGCAGCAGCCCCAGAGGAAGCTCACATGTACCTCCTGACCCTCACCCCAACAAAGCGGTCTGCACTCTCTTGGTATTGTTTTTGGAAAATAAAGCCAGCGCTGTTTTCTCCCTCATTCCCATTCTGTCCCTCATGCAGCTCATGGGTCCATATTTTATTTTTCTGGCCCCATTTAAGATGCTTCCCAGTAGTTACATGCCGTGAATGGCCATGAAGAAGCACAGAGGACCGTGGGCCCATAAGCTGCCAGTTAATCTAATTACTGGGGGGTGGGCTTCGGGAAATGTCTGCTCACAGAGACAACACCTGGAGGATTGTTGCCCCAGGCTTCTAGGACACACAGTTTTGAGAGGTTTTGTTTTGCCTTTTTTTTGTTTTTGGTTTTTGGTTTCCCATATGTAGAGCAAAGGAAAAAAATTCGGTGGTTGTCAACATGAGTTTAGCACAAAAGGTAAGGCTTAAAACATAGGTTCATTCTGATGGAGCTTCAGGTCACGTGAGCTTTGGGGGAGACCTGTGCTATTTGTTTTGTTTTTTGTTTTTTTGGGTTTTTTGGTTTTTTTTTTGTATATTTGAAAAGAGTTCCTGAGACGTGAGGGAGGGAGTTGGAGTGGCAGGCAAGCTGTCTGTGAAAGGGTGGCTACCTCAGGGGCTTTGCTGCCAGAGCCCCTTGGTCACCCTATGAAAGGGCAGCTTTGAATGTTGCGGCTCCAGCCAGGCTTGGTTTTGCTCTGTTTTTGAGTCCCTGGTTTCTACAAACAAAATAGAATACCTTATCGAATAGAGCCCATTGAGCAGGGATGATGGGTTAAGAGTGGGGGTCCGAGGTGGCAGCGTGGGTGCTTGTTATCAAGCAGAGGTTGTCCCTTGTTCCTGCAGCCTGTGAAAGGAAGGACGCCAGAGTCTGATGGCTGGGGTAGCATTGATGTGGGGCAATGGGGTAATCGGATTGAAAGGGAGCCATGGCATGTATGTCAGTTCACATCTCGTCAAAGGAATAATGCGAGGTGCTACCTAGCCGGGGCTTTGGCCCGAGTTTCAGTCAGCGAGCACCCAGGCCTCGCTGGATTCAAATATAAATTAATTCTCACAGCAGCGTGGCTTGATTAGTCTATTTGCATAATAGTGGCAACTCCGCAGAGTGGTTACTCTCTATTTTCCTCTTCTGGGATTTGGACAAACAAAGGTTTAAAATCATTTGAAAGCAGAGTGTGTGACGTCAGAGGGTAAAGCCCCTCGGTGGCTCCCAGAGCTGTTCTCTGGATCCAGAAGGGCCGGAGTTGGAGAAAGGCTTGTCTGTTCCAGTGTAACCCTCAGTGGCAGGGGCGACAAGACCTTTTCCCTCCCAGGGTGTTCATGGCCCGAGTTCTTGGCTCCCATGGTTTAGGAAGGGGCAGAACATCCCTTAGGGAGGCATCGCTTTGGGTGCCGTCAGTACTGGAGTTTCAGGAGTGCATGGCTCCCATTCTGAGGTACTTGGCTCTCTGGATGTTTGTGAAGAGAATGCCAGGTCTGTTGCCAGTTCGCCAGGAAATGGAATGGTTTAACTTTATAAAACTTACACTGTTGGAGACCTCAGTGGACTCAGTATCCTTACTTAGCGAGAAGTTGTTGGAGCCAGGCTGGTTCTGCTGGGTTGGGATGTGGGCGCTGCCTCTGAGCCACACTACACCACTGCCATTTCCCTGGCATCAGCTGTGCCTGCTTTGAGCGCCCCATCACTTCACTATCAGGCCCATGGATTGTTGCCATTCTCTCCTAGGAGGAGGGGCTGGGAAGAGTCATGGATCTCACCTGGTACTTCAGCCATACCTCCCAGCCAGCCCTCCCCTGCCCCCCCCCCCCACAATCTATCTTAATTGTGTACAGCTTGGGGCTAAAGGGGGCGCTAGAGAGAGGACTAGGGGCAGGGGCTATACAGCTATGGAGAGTTGTGGTGTTATTGTACGGGTAAGGTGAGGTCCTGTGACTGAGGGTGCCTGCATTTCCTAGACGTTAGTATGTCCTCAGGAAGGTTCTTAATGAGAAGAGAGCTCAATGACAGCACTTAGCAGAGGCCTCCTGCCAACAGCTCTCTGTTTGCAAAGCCGTTTTCTGTACAAAAACTAGCAGGCTGTCTTTTCCAGAGATGGCCCCCCTGGTGTGTGTACATCCCACCCCACGTTCTCCCCCTTACCTCACCTGATGCCCCCCTGTGGAGAGTGCAGCTCTCTGACCCCTCCCCTTGAGTCTGTGATGTATGTGACTGCTTTAGTCAAGGGGAAAATGGTGTTCTATGATTTCCTCCTCCTCTTCCCCTTTCTCCTCTTCTTTCGTCGCCTACCTCTCCTTCTACTCTCTCTCTCTATCTCTTCTCCCTCCGCCTCCCCTTCTTCTCTTCCTCCTTCCCTTCCTTCCTTCCTTCCTTCCTTCCTTCCTTCCTTTCTTTCTCTTTTGGTTATTTTCGAAACGTGGTCTTCATAGGCAGACCAGGCTGGCCTTGTACTTCTCCTGCCTTTGTTTCTATCACGCTGGACTAACCTAGTGTGGTGCCAGCCTTATGCTATACTCTTCTTGTTTGTTTTTAAATTAGCATACAAAGCGATGAGCGTCATTACAATGTTTTCATACATTTTTTTCTTCTTTGGAGGTGGAGTTGGTCTTCCTTCCCATACTATATTATTCTTACATCCTAGCCTCTGAAGTCACAAAACATGGGCCCAGGCATGCTGACAATTCTGGCCATCTAACTCTTGGGAAGGGCACATAGGAGATTGTGAGTTCAAGGCAACCGGCTGCCTAGGGAGACTCTGCCTCTCCAGTAACTTTTCTAAGAGAAAATAAGGTTCTGTTTGGCGCTCTGCTTAGCGCAGGCAATCCTTCGTCTTCATCCCATCACCATGTTGTAAGAAAGCACAGAGATGCTCATTCTAAAGTCAGCACCTGATGCCAGACCATGGGAAGGGATAAGCTATCCAAGATTCTTCCACTGTCTGCCTTTCTTATTTGTTTGTTTGTTTACTTATTTATTTTTGAGACAGTTCCACTGTGTAGCCCTGGATGGCCTGGAACTCGCTCTGAAGACAGGCTGGCCTTGGACTCAGAGAGATCCACCTGCTTCTGCCTCCTGAGTGCTGGAATTAGAGGCGTGCACCACCACCACCAGCCACCCAGGCTTCCACTGCCTTTCAACAGCTTTCTCTGCTACCAAATGCAGCTGAGGTC
Organism: Microtus ochrogaster; assembly: GCF_000317375.1. Classification (NCBI taxonomy): domain Eukaryota; kingdom Metazoa; phylum Chordata; class Mammalia; order Rodentia; family Cricetidae; genus Microtus; species Microtus ochrogaster. The sequence goes on along the minus strand of NW_004949174.1, from coordinate 1,132,443 downwards.
ACTGTCACTGGGAGCCCAGTCCAGGCTGCAGAGACACAGGGTTCTGGAGCAACTGTCACAGTGCAACAGTGCACACTCTCATGGACTAGGGCAGGTGTCATTGGCCACTCCCACTTTTCAAATGACAGTCCTGAAGCTCAGAGAGGACAAGCTATTTCCCCAAGGCCACACAGTAGGGGAGTAGTAAGCACCAAGCAGCTGGATATCTGTGATTTGTCCAGGGGTGCTCCTATTAGCTTGAGTCTGGGGACTTGGGAGCCCCCCTTAGTGAGCAGGCTCTCTCAATTTGTCACATGTTCTAGTGATGCACTCCATGAGGCAGGAAGGATAGCACTTGAAACCATCCCTCGGGTCACATGGGTCCCACACATAGGTGTTGAAGGAGCTGTGGGCTGCTTCCTGCCGCCCAGCTCCCAGCCACCAGCTAGCTTATGCCCTGAAATAATTACATGGAATCTGTATTCTTTTAAACACTGCTTGGCCCATTAGCTCTAGCCTCTTACTGGCTAACTCTCACAGCTGGATTAACCTATATCTAATCATCTGTGTAGCTCCACGAGGTGGTGGCTTACTGGTAAGATCTTAACCTGCATCCATCTTAGAGAGGAGAGCTATGGTGACTGCCTGGAGAGGAGAGGCATGGTGTCCGCCTGATTCGGCTTTCTTTCTCCCAGAATTCTGTTCTGTCTACTCCCCCCCAAAGGGCTGACCTATCAAAGGCCAAGCAGTTTCTTTATTAATTAACCAGTGAAAGCAACAGATAGATAGATAGATGACACTCCCACATCACATAGGCTCTGGCAGAAGTCATTCACAGGCATTGAGAGACAGAGAGTTTGAAGGACAAAGAAGCCAGAGGAAGGTCCTTGTCTCTGGATCACAGCCCTGTGATGGTTCCAAAGGATTGCTCTACCACCTGTTTCCTCATGCCCACACAGAAACTGTGGCGTTCACTGTGCCTCGTCATAAAGGACTATGTGGAAAATCAACCTCCTTTTGACATCAGCCTCAGTTCTCATGAACTAGAGGGAGACCTTAGTTTTTCTGCCTTAACCCTTGCCTGAGCGAGATGAGTCAATGAAGGCACTGACCAGGGCAGAAGATGCTCAATGAGGCAGGAATGCTCCACGGGCTCCTGAGGCTGCCATCACACAGTTCCAGGCAACAGAGTCCTGCTGTCGCTCAGCATCTTCTCTCTGTTCTTCTTCCATGTGGCGCTCCAGCAGCAACTAGCACACTGCTGTTATCTCCCTCTCTGGTCCTCCCCTGCACTGTTTCCAGCCTGTGATGACCCCTTTCTGCTGAAGGGTTTGCCTAGCTTTGTTTCCTCAGCTACCGAGAGCTGTTTTCTCAGAGAGGCCATCCTGTCTTTACCAGGCTCACCTGCAGAGCTGAGTTTTGCATGGGAGGAACGCCTACTAACTGGACACACCCAGAGCAAATACACACAGACCTCCCAAACCTCTCATTTCCCAGTCCCATTATGAGAACTATGCAAGAAGGCGCTCAGGACAGATGGCGTGTGTTGCATCATTTAATCCTAAGGCCACCCCATCATGTGGTATCTTTATAACCTCATTTTACACACAGAGGAACTGAACTGAAATATTGAAGGACTTAGGTAAAGCGATAATGCCAGGTACCAGATCCAGCGGTGCCCACTGCCAACATCTTTGCTCCTCTGCCATGCCACACCAACTGTGGCTGACTGTCCACGCAAGGCTAGCTACACCAATACCTGGAGGGGCCCCAGGAACATCCTCAGTAGGGCAATGTCCTCCAGAAGTTTTGGCACTAGCAGGCAGATCCCCACCTGCCGTTGAGTTGCTGCAGTACCCTGCGCACCTTTCAGGCTGTCCGGTGCGATTAAGGAGAGCCGGTGACTTCTGTCCTTGTGTGATTATTATGCTTTAGAGTAGACAGTCTTTTATTTCCAGACCCTAAAGTCTCTGGGATATTAGAGTTGGGCTGCACCTGGCTGCCCTTGGGGTCTTTGTCTCTTCTAAGCGGACGAACCTGTTTGAAGTTTCGATTCAGCTCATTCCGCACTCGCGGGGGTTCTGAACTCTGTGCTTCTTTGAAACAGGTCCCGCTGGGTCTGTCAGCTGTATGAGTCCGGTGGAAATGATCTTCTGGCACTTGGCTATAGAAAGTCAAGTGGCAGAAGTAAGTGAACCTACCACCTCTACAAAGGGCTATGCGCAGAGTTGCCAGCGGTGTTTACGTAGGCATTGTGCGCCCAGATACACATGGGTGGCAGTGAATCGAAGCCACTATAACAAAATGACTGGAGAAATCAATCTGCCAAGTATGAATAGCTTTCAATGGGTTTCAGGGGTCTCAGGCTAAGGGACCCACAAAGCTGACAAAGACGGGGCCTCATATCGATATGACCTCCGTTGGAGAGCATATAAATTAGCTGAGAAGTAGGCAAAAGGGGTCTGTCACCCTCCCCATGCAGGACAATTTCAATATTCACATGGAAATGAAAGGCCATTTTAGAAGTCCTGGAAGGCCAGCTATGTTAATGACATTCAAATCAGGCCTTTCGCCAGAGAAATCCGGAAGCTCGTTCTAAAATGCGTACTTGCTCATCTTGCCCCTGTTGTAACCTCTTCCCAACTAAGCCATATTTGCACAAAAGCAATACATTGTAGACAAATTATGAGCCTTTTTTTTTCTTTGTAGATAGAAGTTAGAGATGACAGATTGTAGAGATGGCAAGTAGATGGTAATGACAGATAGATAAAAGACATAACAAATAGAAGATTGAGAGATAACTAGATAATAGAGAGATAGATGGTAGATGACAGATAGACACATGGATGGATAGATAGATAGATAGATAGATAGATAGATAGATAGATAGATAGATAGATAGATAGACAGACAGACACAGACAGACAGATGTTTTTAGGTCCCAGGAAGTGATTTCAGATATTGCTGCATTGGGTTCTAGACAATCACTGTTTTCCCCTTAATTCATGGTGATTTTATTTATTTATTTATTTATTTATTTATTTATTTATTTATTTATTTATTTATTTATTTATTTAATTATTTATTTATTAACATGATTCTTTGGGGATTTCATATCATACATTCCAATCTCGCTCACCTCCCAGTCCCTCCATCCTCACCCCCCCAATTAAAAACAAAACAAAACAAACAATAAAGCCACCTCACTCCTTCATCCTTTCCTGCCTCTCCAACACCTCTTCATTCATCCTGGTAGCATTGGGAGCTGTGGTGTGCCACATAGTTTAGACTTTTGTCCAATTGGCCCCACCCACAAATGCTCATTGTACTGAGTCATTGGTCTGGTCCAAGGCCTCTGGAACACCATCATCACTGAACCTTCATCAGAACTCCTCGCAGGTACCCTGCTGCTGTCCCAAGTCTTGGAAATCCTGCAGCTATCCTTCAGCAGGACCAGTCCCTTCATGCTCTCCAGCAGGTCATGGGTGGGGAAGATGGTAGGGTGGGCCAACTCAAGACCGAGGATGTGGGAATGGGTGGTAGCTGAGCTAGTCAGTCCGGGACTGGGACCACCCCTCCTCTGGAATGAGATGGGGCCATCTTTCCCTAGTGGATGCAGGGGGAACAGCTCTCCCATGAGGGACAGGGGCAGCTCCCCTGATGCATTGTCCAGCAAGGGGTCAGGGACCCATGAGGGGTCAATGAAGGGCAGGCTGGCTCAGCACAGACCTCGGAGATTAGCACCATGGTTCCTATGGCCCCTGTGGTAACAAAGGACATGGACATCGACACAGACCCCAGCTGCAGCAGGACCACAGACCCAGACATCACCGTGGCCCTGGTGGCAGGGCAGGTCACCCAGATCAGTTGGACCTGATGGCAGCATGACCCTTGGACACCAACATGGTCTCAGGTGGTTGACCAGACCCCATGCATTTGCAAAGCCCTTGGTGTTAACAGGGGCCACAGACCTCAAACCAGACCCTGGCTACTGCTGGGTTACAGACCCAGACATGGCCCAGACATCACCATGGACCAGGGCAACAGTGCAGGTCACCCATAGAGAGGTTTTAGATTAAAAAAAAAGAACTTTTGATGGGAGACTTGGTAGATTGCTCAGTGGTTACAGCAAAGACTGCTCTTGCAGAGGATAGGTAGGATTCCAGCACCTGAGTCAGACAGTTCACAGCCATCTGTAGGTCATTTCAGGGGATCTGATACCCTCTCTTGGTCCGTGTGGGCACCTGAACTTATGTGTACATTCCACATATACATACCCATATATATATATATAATTAAAAATTATTTTTAAGGGTGGGAACCAGCTAAATTCTCATCCTAGTAAAGATTAAGCTGTTCATTTAAGGCACCTAAATTACTTGTAAAGATGCTAAGCATATGAGCAAGGTTGGGAAGAAAGGTGGTGTTGAGAGCTACAGCATTCACGCTGCTTTGTTGATCTGTGCTGTGATTTGAGGACAATTTACACAACCTACAAAATTAAGTTTTGGGGACACTTGGTATTCTTCTGGGCTAGGGGTGTAGTTTAGTGAGAGAGTAATTGCCTGGTAAGCATGAGAGCCTGGGTTCAACCTCCAGTACCACCAAATAAATAAACATAAGGTGTTGTTGTTTGTTTTTACTCTTTGGCTCTTTTGGGGGACCTGCCACCCAGCTCCCAAATAAATACACACAGAGACTTATCTACAGAGTGAGTTTCAGGACAGCCAGGACTCTTACACAGAGAAACCCTGTCTTGAAAAACAAAACAAAACCCCAAAACACTATATATACATGGACATGCATGCGGGCACACATGCACATACACATACATATATTAGAGGAATACATACATATTAATCTCTATGTATGGTTTAATAAATTATGACACCAGGTGTGGTGGCACACACCTTTAATTCGAGCACTTGGGAAGCAGAGGCAGGTGGACCTTTGTGAGTTTGAGGCTAGCCTTGTCTACATTGTGAGTTACAAGACAGCCAGAGCTACATAAAAGAGAGATTTTGTCTCAAACAACAATAACAAAAAAGCCCAAAATAATAATAATAAATTATGCTATATACCATTAGAAAAAATGTTTACAGAGTTCTTTAGGCAATAGGGAAATGCTTAAGTAATAAGCAAGAATTTAGCTTAAAAGTTTTGCTTCTAAGATGCCCCTGAATTGGTGTGTTCTAAATGTGGATGGCATGTGTGATGATTTTTATGTTTGACCTTGTCTGTACTTTCTACATTTCTTGGATGTTCCACCTTGTTATCATCCTGGTTGGAGACTTTGCTTGCTGCTCTGAAATCTTGCCCATACGCCCCCACTTCCCAGTGAGCTGGGACCCCCTTGTCGGCTCAGTGATTTGCTAATGTTCTATTTCCCCTCTTGGACAGACAGTCTGCTCTGCAGTTTGCAGGTCTTCTGAGTCAGACAATAGAAACACAGCAGCTAGAGTGTGGTGTGTAATTCAACACAGATCCCTAGGTTCTCTGCAACCTTGGGCTGGAGACACGACTTGTACCAGATACCCCTGGAGAGGACGGGTAGTCAAAGATGCTAAATCCATATGTATTAGGCTGTGAAATAAATGACACAATAACAGACAACAAGAAGACAGGTTTTACTGTCACTTCCTTATATATACCACTTCCTATGGATATTTCAAATGTACCTACTATTTTTTATTTGTTTGTTTTGGGCTTTGTTTTGTTTTTACAGTTAGGGTTTCTCTGTGTAACAAACCTGGCTGTCTTGGAACTTGCTTTGTAAATCAGGCTGGTCTCAAACTCACCTGCCTCTTTCTCCCAAGTGCTGGGATTAAAGGTGTGTGCCACCACTGTCTGCTCTTCCCCTTCAAACAACTGAAGTGTCTTTTCCTGGTGCTTCGTCTAAACCTGACTTTAAGGACAGAACTCTCTTCCATTTGTAGATGGAGACTGCACTTTCATTTCCCAGCAACCCCAACTTAAATAATCATACAGAAACTTTATGAATTACAACACTGTTTAGCCTATTAGCTCAGGCTTATTATTAACTAGCTCTTACAACTTAAGTTAACCCATAATACTTGTTTATGTTTAGCCATGTGGTTTGGTGCCTTTTCTCAGTAAGGCATTCTCATCTGCTTCCTCTGTGTCTAGCTGGTGACTGCATCTCTGCCTTTCCTCTTCCCAGAAGTCTCTTAGTCTGGTCTCCCCACCTATACTTCCTGCCTGGCTACTGGCCAATCAGTGTCTTATTAAACTAATATAAGTTACAAATCTTTACATTATACAAGAACATTGTCCCATAGCATTTCCCCTTTTTTTACTTTTCAAAACAAGTGCTGTAGGACAATGCTCTTGCACACTGCAAAGATTTGAACTAGTAGGCCAAGCAGTTTATAATTAATGTAAGCCTGTGTGTTTCTTTGGGACTGGATGGCTGAGGAACTGGGCAGGACAGAAACTCCCGTCCACATCTGTGGGACTTCTGTGACCCACATCATCAAAGCTTCAGGGGCTGAAATTATGAAGAGAGATCTTGACTATGCATTCATTTCCAGACTCTCTTTTCTACTGTTTTGCTCAGAGACTTAGTCTGTGGAATCAAGTGTCTGCTAAACACTATTTTCTCATGTGTCATAGTAGCTCCATTTTGAGGTCATTTGAAAGAAAATGACCCCCAAAGGGAGTAGCACTATTAGTAGGTGTGGTCTTGTTGGAGGAAGTCTTTCAGGTCTCTTATGCTCAAGCTACTCCCAGTGTCACAGTTCACTTCCTTTTGCCTGTGGATCGAGATGTAGAATTCTTCAGCACCATGTCTGCCTGCAGGTTGCCATACTCCCAGCCACCATGTTCCCTGCCTTGATGGTAATGCACTAAACCTCTGAAAATGTAAGTCACTTCAATTAAATGGTTTTTCTTCTATAAGAGTTGTTGTGGTCATGGTGTCTCTTCATAGCAATAGAAAACCTAAGATTTTTTTTCTTTGTAGTTCCTACTCTTGTTTTCTGGATAGTGGTCACTTGGTGAGTGACTGTAACTGTACCCTAAATTTGATTATATTTGGTCTTTTTCTTTTTTGTGCCTTCCTAAAACAAAACGAACAACAAAAAACAAAAAAAAACCCCAAAACAAACAAAAATCAAAACAAACAAAAAAACCAAAACACACAAAACAAAAAAAACAAAAAACAAACAAACAAACAAACAACCCTAAAAGGTGAAGTGGGAACTGGAAGATTCTCTTCCATTGCAATTGAGAAGGTGACAATGAATAGATGGGCAAACAAGCCAACTCCTGTGGGGAATGCTTTGCATAGCTCTGCATAGCTGTGGCAGGAAAGCTGGGTCCTTAGGCCAATGAGTTGGCCCTGGCCACCAAGCCTAAGGACCTGAGTTCAATCCCCGGAAGCCACAGAGTGGAAGATGAGACCCAACTCCTTCAAGTTATCCTCTGACTTCCACATACCCATGAACACACACACACACATACACACACACACACACACACACCACAAATATAAACAGAAAAGTGTAATGTTGGGTGCCATTCTGTAACATGGAGGGCTGGCTTGCTTGTTGGGGTTTCTGTCCTGCCTGGTACCCCACAACTGTTTAGCCCCAAAGAAATCACACATAGGTCTCCATAAATTATAAGCTGATTGGCCCATTAGATCTAGCCTCTCATTGGCTAACTCTCACATCTTGATTAACCCATTTTCTGATCTATGTTAGCCATGTGGCTCAGTACCTTTTTTCAGTGGGGCAGATCACATCCTGCGGCTTCGGTGGTCTGGGTAGGAGTGGGAGGAATCAACTTCCTCCTTCCCAGAATTCTCCTGTTCTCATTGTATCATTTCTACTTCCGGTCTGGTTTTCCCACCTATACTTCCTGCCTGGCCAATCAGCATTTATTTAAAACATGATTGACAGAATACAGACAATTCTCCCACACCAGAAAAGAAAACCAGATTCAATGAAACACACGGATGGAACTTTTCGTGACGCTGCTGAATAAGGAGCTGGGCCAGGAGACAGAGTTCAGGAAGAGCCACCTCCCTCTGAACCGCTATTCATTCTCTAATCCTCTGTAGTGATAATTTGTTTATATTTTAACAAATACAGTTTGCCTGAAGATCAGAGTGCAGAGCTAAGCCACTAGAGGTCAGGGAGTGGTGGTACACACCTTTAATCCCAGGACTCCAGAAACAGAGACAGAGACAGAACATCTCTGTTAGTTCAAGGCCACCCTGGGCTAGACAAGATTGAATCTGTCTAAAAGAGAAACAGAGCTCACACAAAGGTGATCCCAGCACTTGGGATCCTATGTCTTTAATCCCAGCACTAGGGAGTTGGAGACAGGAGTGATATGGCTGCCGGGGGGTGGGGGAGGGGAGGAATATATAAAGCAAGAGAAAACTCAGTGCGGTCTGAGGTTTGGTGCAGATGTACATTCTGGAATAGTCGGAAGACAGGATCGCCCCTTCGGTCTGAGAGCATTGGTATAGTTAAAAGAAGTCTCTGGTGACTAGAACTCTGCTTCTCTGACCCTTCAGCGTTCACCCCCTATTATATGACTCTGGGCTTTATTTATTAAGACCAACTAGAACTTGAGCTACATTCCTTAACCTGGGTCTGCCTCTTTGTTCAAACTCGCTGAAGACGTGAACCAGCTGGGCCAAACCTGGAATAACTGTTTCTGTTAATGCATTTAAATTGAGAGCTAAATCTTTCATTCCCCATCAGCCCTTTGTGTTTATTTGCTTCAAAAGGCTTTAGGGGTAGCAGTGTGAATTTTTCTGCCCACAATTCATAGGTTTCAAGCAGTTGACGCCCGATTGGAAAGATGCTCTGGCTTGGGGTTCGGTTTGGTTTGCCTGAGAGCAGCGGCTCCTGTGGTTAGTGTTCCTGCAGAGGAGAAGGATGCCTCTCCCTCGTGGTCACCATTTCCACCAGGCAAAGGACTGGATGGCAGCACACATCAGGTCTGACAGAGCTGCTGCCTCCAGGCTTTAAACAAAACAAAGAAAATGTTGTGGCTAGATGTGCCATGCTGGTTGTGAAGAGGGCTCCCCAGTACAGCAGGTTGCAGAGTTTAGAGGAAGGTTTCAAAGTTAGAAGATGATCACTTGGATCAGAACCTGCCATGACCTCATTCCTTTCCCACTGTGGCCTCATGGGAATTTATAGTAAGTATTAAGTTTCTTAAGAATTCCTTTTCTCTAAAACTTCTGGAGAAAGCACCACACTTGAACAAAAGGGACTCCTCAGAAGGCTATATTGAGTTATTTACAGAAAGGGTGGCTACTCAAGCTGATATGCAGGGTATTTAAATGCACTATTCTAATTTCCTGTTTTGAAGGGGCAGTCTTGGGATGTTTCTGTGATCTCTCAATGAGGCTCTTCCTCACCACTTCAAAGACTAGGAATGGTGTTTATGACCTCTGTCATAAAGAGAAAAACTAGTCTTTAAAATCTATTAGTTTTGTCTTTTGGGGTCTGGATCTAAATTAGTACATGGAAATAGAATGACTCTCCCAAAATGGGGTACAGTGAAGGTGATGGGGTAGATAGGCCCAAAGTACCTTATAGACACAGTGAAAACACAACAACCAATACCACTGTTTTCCACAAAGAGCTGAGTTCTGCTTCCTGCACCCCACACCAGGTGGCTCACAACTGCCTGTGACTCCAGCTCCAGGGGATCCGATGCCCTTTTCTGACCTCTGTGGGCATCAGGCACACTCGTGGTATCCATATACCTATGCAGGCACACACTCACTTAAAAAAAGCCTAAAAAACCCCTTTAAAAGCCACCCTCCAACTCGACCTACAACAAAAGTGAGCAAGAATTCGGTGGGGTAGAACTCAGACTCACTTGAACAGAGCTGTGTGGAGAATTCTGTCACTCGTTTATTTTGGGGGTAATATGGGGATTGGGGCACCATTCCCATCACATGTGTCCCAAGGGTTGAGCTCAGGTCATCAGGCTTGGCAGCGAGGACCTTAGCTCACTGAGTTATTTTTTTCCCAGCTACAGTTGGATTTTCAATGTGAGTTTACAGTTAGAAGGTCAATGCAAGCTGGGTGACAGTGGCACACGCCTTAATCCCGGCACTTGGGAGGCAGAGGCAGGCGGATCTCTCTGAGTTCAAGACCCTCCTGGTCTATAGGGTGAGTTCCAGGACAGCCAAGGCTACACAGAGAAACACTGTCTTGAACATCCCCCACCCCACAGACACACACACACACACACACACACACACACACACACACAAAAAAAAAAAAAAAAAGAAAGAAAGAAAAAAAGAAAAAATACAGGAAAAAAAAGTCAATGCAGAAAACCTGGTCAGGATTATTTTTATGATAATTTGTTCTTATTAGTGTATGTGTTTATTTGGTGAAAGAAGTTGGTTAAAATTTTCTATCCTAAAAATGATAAAAAGAATTTTCAAGGTCTTTTTATGGAGAACAGACAAAGATCAAGAGCTTTGATCCTTCTGCCTCAGTGCCTTGAGGGTTAGATTACAAGTCTGTGCAACCATACCCAGCTAATCACCACACCCAGCTAATCACTACACCCAGCTAATCACTACACCCAGCTAATCACCACACCCAGCTAATCACCACACCCAGCTAATCACCATACCCAGACAATCACTACACCCAGCTAATCACCACACCCAGCTAATCACTACACCCAGCTAATCACCATACCCAGCTGATAGAAGCATTTTTGTTTATAAAGAAGCGCAAAACCACCTGTTATTCTGCATGTGGCAAGTGAAAGGAAGAATCTTGATGGCTTTATATATTAGTTTTAAAACTTCATACTCTTTGCCTGTCTTGGTGGGACATCAATTCCCAGCACTAACAGGCTCAGAAGAGAGAAAAGCCAACTAGAGGCTAGCTTGGGATACAGACCCTGTTTTAAGAATAAGAACAAACAGACAAAAACCTTAACATGCATACAAACTGGAGGCAGATCTAGGGATAACTTTAGATGCTATTCACTTATTATGTTTCTTTAAGACAAGCAAAATGAGGGTCATCCCCAGACTATCCTCAGCCTGCCAGCTTCCCCTCACCACTTCCTCCAACAACCTCAGGATGAGGTCTATTGCAGAATCCCCTAGGCCTGCTCCTACAAGGAAGACCATATACACAGAGTCCTAGCACTCTGTGTTCACGGTTTAAGGAGCTTAGGAAACACACACATGCACGCACACACACACACACACACACACACACACACCTTTAAAGAACAATATAATCAAAGACAGCTTTGACATGAACAAGGCAAACTTTCTGTCACACTAACTCTGACCCTTCACAAAAAATGATAAAGGACCTCCACCTCTCCTCCGTCCCAGATTTGGGGACAAGATCTGGTATTAGAGTCAGGCAGAAGTCAAAGGAGGTGATTCTCCTGCCTCAGTCTCTTGAGTGCTGAGTTTACAGGTGCAGAGTGATAGGTCTAGCTGGAACAGACAGAACTTGGAGCCTGGACTCATCATCAGGTTGGGCCACAAGTCAAAGGGAGCTGACGTTGCCCGGAAAACAGCATGGACCCTTGAGTAGTTCCCTGTAGTGGAATAGTCTCACTAGAGGGTGGCCTTGGAGAGGAATGTGTCTGGTCATAATTGTTCCTTTTCCCCCAGTTTTTATGAGTGTAAAAAAAGTCTAATTGGCCCTCAAGCCTGCAGGATCAATTCGTCTTAGATCAACACCCAGGTTGGGAAACCATCCTCCTCCACCGTCCATCCTTGTCCCTGGCCACCAGAGGTTTTGACAAGCAGCCAAGGCCCCAGGCATGACATGCAGCTGCTTTTAGACTCTTGGGTCAAGAGGCCAGAGCTCAGCGACTGCAGAGCCGCGGGCCTCAGGTCCCTGCAGCCCACCACCCTCGCTGCCTTGGCGCCTGCCCTCACACCCGCCTGCCCTTCTTAGTCTGCACAAAGCGTTTGAGGTACATTGCTTTCATGGGCATAAAGCCCTGGACAGGCCGGAGTGAAGTCTCCGCTTTTTTCAGGAGCATTGTGGCACAAAGGGTTTAAGGGGCAAAACTGTTAAAAGGAAACCCTTTTCTCTTCTGCCTGAAGGCGGTGGGGAGATTAAAACTTTCATTTGGGATCTTGCGGTATTCATGGCAGTGGGTGGTGAATAAGGCCGCGTCAAAGCCCCCGGCGCGGGTGTGCAGGCTTTCATCTCGCTCATCTCCAGACACAGGTCGCTTTGCACTTGAAAGAAGAGAGAGAGCGGAATGTGGGATTTTGACAGCTGATATTGGCCTCTGAACTCTTGGTAGCGATTTTCTAATTAACCCCAAAGAAGCATCAGGTGCCCAACTCAGAAACACACTCTGTCAGGAAGCAGAACGTGTCCCCGTTTTTAGCCAATGGACAGGGAGGGGTTTTAACACCTTAAGGGAATTTAGACAGGATTCCCAAATACAGAATTGGAAAAGCAAAGCCACGGAGGAAGTTGGGTAGGGAGGAGAGAGAGACCCACTTCTGGGGTCCAGGACCAGCTCATTCAGAACAGGTGGGTGTGATTCTCTGGCTCAAACATGGCAGATGCTTTGGTAAGGTAAGATGGGCAAAGCAGCAGAGTGACGCTAAGAGGCTCACTGCCGGTCTCGATTGGAGGGACCTCTTGTTATCTCAGTGTGCACCTCAGGCGCCCTCCCAGGCTTATAACCTGATGCAGGCAAACGTGGTGAAAGAAACCCTTGCCATGTTAGTGAAAGCAACCCCAGTTCAAAGACGGTAATAACCATTTTTGGAAAAGAAACAAAAGCTCATTTTTTTTTGTTTTTGTTTGTTTTCATTTGGTTGTTTTAGGTTTTTCGAGACAAGGTTTCGCTGTAGCTTTGGAGCCTGTCCTGGAACTAGTTCTGGTCAGGCTGGTCTCGAACTCAGAGAGATCGGCCTGACTCTGCCTTCCGAGTGCTGAGATTAAATAAAGGTGTGCACCATCACTGTCCAGCTCAAAAGCTAAGTATATTGGCTCAAAACAACAACAACAACAACAACAACAACAACAACAACAACATAACAGCATGGGCTGTGCAATGGCTTGTTCTGTTGCTTTAAAAGACAAGCCACGCCTACTCTCTCCCCTGTCCACCACCAAGGCAGGCAGCCTGGGTCCCTTCCTTTTCTGTCTCTCTCTCAAAGAGGCAGCTTCTGCCTCTCTCCCTTCTCTCCACTTCTCCCCTTCCCCCTCTGTTTCTCTCTCTCTCTCTCTCTCTCTCTCTCTCTCCCTCTCCTCTGCCTCTCTCTCTGCTCCTCCCCCATCTCCCCTTCTCCCCTTTTCCCTAACCCTCCATAACCCACTAAATAAATACCCACTTCCTCTGCATGACATGCCTATCTGCCTGTCACTCACCCTATGGGGCTGAGGCTCCTGGCCTGGGACCCGCTGCCCCTTGTGGCCTATAGGCCCTTGGTCTCTCACCTGCCATGTGGCTCCTCTTGGGTCAGGTCTCTGTCTCTCACCCTCTGCGTGGCTCCCTGCCTGGGATCCACTGTGCCTTAGGAACCTGCAGCATTTTATTTTTACTGTAACAGGCTGCTTTGGAACGAGTTCCAAGATAAAGTAAGTTTGGGTGACAAACTGCCACATTCACAATCCTCCCCATTCCACAAAACTAAGATTGCAGATATCTGGGAGTATATCCCTAGAAAATAAGTTTCCTTCCTTCC
>NW_004949174.1:1116446-1118483 GCF_000317375.1 Microtus ochrogaster | reverse complement strand
AGGGAGGGGGAGGGAGGAGGGTGAGTGGGGGAGCGGGAGGGGAATGGGAGGAGGGGAGGAAGTGTAAATTTTTGAATGGAAAAACAAAAAATAAAAAAAATATCGTTTATTCTAATCTGCATGGGAAGTAGAAAAAGACAAGATCCCCTGAGTAAATTGGGAGCATGGGGATCATGGGGGAGGGCAGAAGGGGGGAGGTAGGGAGGGAAAAATTATTATTCATTTTGTCTATATGGATGTTTTAGCTGCATGTATGTCTGTGCACCACATGTGTGCTTGGTATCCTTGGAGACCAGAAGAGGGCATCAGACTCCCTGGAACTGGAGTTAAGGATGGTGTGAGCCACCATGTGGATGCTAGGAATCAAACCTGGGCCCTTTGAAGAGCAACTAGAGCCCTTAGCCACTGGGCCATCTCTCTATCCCCATCCTAGAAGGTAAGTTTAGAAAGGGCTCTCACAGATGATCCTTGTGATGGGGTCATTTGATAGCAAAATTAGGAGTGCTTAAAAATGAAAAGTATTTTGGTGCTTGTGTTCATACTGAATTGGAACTCCAGCAGACAAGCTGTAAGAATATACTGTATTTTCAGCTAGCTTCTCCGAGGAGTCTATGTCTCGCAGACTGCCCGTGTTTCCTACTGTGCCACTGGCTGCCCTCCTGGGGTTCGTTCACAACTGACATGTGTGTGGCAGATCCAGTCAAGCTGACTGACTTCTCTTCACCTGAGTGTTACCTTAGCATCATTCCTGCCTTTACCAGTTTTCTCTTTCCAAGCTCACTTCATTGGTGAGCTCATCTAGCCTGAAGACCTTCTGATAGATCCCCAAACTTCTATGGCCACCTTAGATGTCCCTCTGAATGCTAAACTTGCCATATCTTCATCCAGTGGCTCTCTTGATTTGTCCACATGGCTAGAAGACTGTCTCTCCAGGTACCAGAGAGAAGGCCAACATGCCGGGAGAGTGGTAAGCTGTAGAAAATGTGGACATTTTGGTTAGAGAGGAAGGTCAAAGTCCAGGCCGCAGAGAGCACCTGAGCCATAGGAAGATGTCTGAGCTCTAGGGAAGTGTCTTGGGAGGCTTCAGGAGGAGCTGGGAATTGAAGAAACATGATCTATGTCAAGATGGCTTGTATGTGTTTGGGGCTCTCTGGTAGTCCAGTGACACAGCAGACGGTGACCTGGGATTCCTGAGCCTGCTGCCTCCACCTCCTTGGTGCTAGGATTACGGTACACACCACACTCAGCTCCAGCATTTAGTCAGAGGCTGGAGAGAAGCTGGGCGCTGTTGCCAAATGGAGTGTCTGCCTGCTTAACCCTCATCACCCAACCTCAGTCACCTGACCTCACACATTGTGGGAGTTCTTCAGTACCCCGTGTTGTATTAGAAGGTAGCTTATTCATTCCCGGCTGCCCAGACCATGAAATAATAGCACAGAAACTATGTTATTTGCAATAGTGTTGGGCCAATAGCTTAAGCATATTTCTGGCTTAGTCTTCTATCTTAAACTAACCCATCTCCATTCATCTGTGCACCACTACGAGGTCGTGGCCTACAGGCAAAGTTTGGGCAGGCTCTGGGGGAGGTGTCTGTCTCTGGCAGTGGCTACAGCGTATTTCCAGCTTACTCTTATATCTTAAATTAACCCATTTCTATTAATCTGTGTATCGCCATGAAGCTGTGGCTTACCAGGTAAATTTCCATTCAGTTTCTGTGTCTGGCAGTGGCTACATGGCTTTTCCCTGACTCCACCATCTCTCCCAGAATTCAGTTTAGTTTTTCCCACCTAGTTCTATTCTGCTAAGCCACTGGCTGAAAAAGATTTATTCATTAACCAATAAAAGCAACACATAGAAAGAAGAACTTCCCACACCAACCCCAGAATAACCTTATCTTGTAGCTTTGTCTCCAGGCTGCCCTTGTGGATTTTCTCTGCAGCTTTCCAAGTTCTCACTATCCAGAGAGGCTGGGGTGATGCATTTCCAGATCTCATGTTTCTCCATTTCTTTCTTTTTTCTTTTCTTTCCTTCCTTCTT
>NW_004949174.1:1102749-1116021 GCF_000317375.1 Microtus ochrogaster | reverse complement strand
CCTTCCTTCCTTCCTTCTTTTTTTGTTTGTTTGTTTTTCAAGGTAGGGTTTTTCTGTGTAACAGCTCTAGCTGTCCTGGAACTCACAGAGATCTGCCTGTCTCTGCCTCTCCAGTGCTGGGATTAAAGGTGTGCGCCACCACAGCCCGGTGCCTCCTCTGTTCTTGCTGTGGGTCATCACAGCTTCAACCAGCTCAACAAAGAGGCAGTATTAAGGATGGAGAAGTCTTGGTGCAAGGATGAATGGCTCTGGGGGCAGTGCCAGAGGCCTGTCTGCTGTTAACCCTGGGATTTCCTTCTCTGTGCCTATTCCTATACCAAAGACTGTAGGGCTCAGTCTGTTTCTTTTGACATAGCATGCTGCCCCCAACCCTTCTACTTGGGGCTTCTCCCTCCTAAGAAAACAGACCAGCAAGGTACATACATATATTATACATATGCACACATAAATACATATGTTTATGTGTGTCAGATTCTCTAAAGAAACAGAACCAATAGAATAAACATATATTACAAAATAGATCTATTACGTTGGTTTACACCACTGGGTTGGGTCATTTAACAGTGGCCATTGATGCACTGGGCAGGTAAGAACCCAATAACTGCTCAGACCACAAAGGTGGATACCTCAGCAGCCTCAGTTGGGGCTGAAAGGCTTCAGGGATTCTTGGAGAGTTGCTGATCTTCAATCCAGGTGGGACTTGAAAAGGCAGGTTCTGATGGCAGTGAAGGATGGCAGTGGTGGTGGCAGCAACAGTAGCAACACGAGAGATACACCCATCAGCAAGCAGCTCATGCAGGCAAACAGCATTTCTCTTTCTCAGTCCTCCATACCTGGGTTGTGCCAGACGGTGCTCCATACTTTGTGGGGAGGGAGAGTAAACCCTTCCTGGGCATGCCCTCACAGACCCACAGAAGCATGTCTCTTAATTGATTCCAGATTCAATCAGACAGTCCAGAGCAACCATCACCAGCTTGCACACACACACACGCGCGAGCACACACACACACACACACACACACACACTATAGACTCGATGTCACACACCCATCTCAGTAGTTGGAAGACTGAGGCCGGAAGACTGGGAGTTCCCAACCAACTTGAGCTTCAGAGTGAGACCACCATCTCAAATAAGATACTGATTTTGGAGAATTGACTTCTGGACTTGGGAGCTGGTAGCAGAATAGAATCCCAGAAAGACAACAGTACAATCTGCGGCAGGATGCATTTAGGAGATCT
The DNA here is from genome assembly GCF_000317375.1 of Microtus ochrogaster. NCBI lineage: Eukaryota > Metazoa > Chordata > Mammalia > Rodentia > Cricetidae > Microtus > Microtus ochrogaster. The sequence goes on along the minus strand of NW_004949174.1, from coordinate 1,114,782 downwards.
TGGAGACATTAACCTGATCAGATGAGGCCAGAGCACACGGCTCAGGTTGATGCTCTTTGCTTTTACATGAATATAGGGTTTTAATTACAGTTCCAAAGTACATTCACAGCAAGATCTAAGGTGGTGATTGATTCAGTAGCCAGGTGCTGTAACCTTGTCACCTGAGGACACAAAATGAACCACTCAGGTACTAAAGGAAGAACAACTTTTGGCTCCAGCTTTTGAGTCAGTCCCTGCAACTTCTTGGGACCTAGGGTCAGTTGTGACTACAGTTTTTCTTTCTCAAATGATATGGCCTGGCTGTGGACATGGCCTCATTGAAAAACTAGTTTTGTCTTCAATACATAAGAGCACCTGTCATCGGTGATACTGCACTAAGGGATGTTGGATGCAGCAACCTTGCTTCTCCCAGAAGGGGAATTACAACAGAAAATATTTTACGTCTACTAGACAAGAACAGCTAATGTTAAAAATAGTAAAAAGGGGGTATACATAGTATATGAGAATTTTTTCTCAGTTTCTTTAAAAGGTATTGATTATTGAAAGAAGAGCAGTCTATTATAGTGTTTTACAATATCATGAAGACTTAAGCCATGTAACAAGAATGTCACCCGATATTTAAATAAAGAAATTCAACTGTTGGTTCTTTCACTGTGTCTAAAGTGTCATTGATATTAATTCAAAATAAATTGTGATAAATAAAAGGGAGGGGAGAAGACAAATTTGTCTGGGGGTCAAGGCCAAAGACTTGTAGAAGCAGGATGATACTGGTGGAAGGGACCGAGCATCTCCTATTTGCTGTCTGTGAGGAGTCTCTGTTACTGTCTTATTTGGTTGTTTCATTGCACAAAGGACAATCACACAGGGAAATGCAGTCAGTGGAACAGAAGTAAAACCCCTTTTCCTTCTCACCCCAACTCTCAACTTTCACAGCTTATCCACAGTCACTAAACACCTGAGCACAGGGACAAGCCTGACCAGCCTTAAGTCTCAAACTTTTGAACTTATTTGCCCATTTATTTACATGTATTGTATTTATTTATATTATTGTGGGGGTGCCATGTGCCACACACATCTGGGGGCGTCAGAATATTGTTCCGTGGGTTTGGTTCTCTCCACCAATGACGGAGGTAGTGTGAGTGTAACTGGTCCCCATAAGCTCATAGGGAGCAGCACTATTAGGAGGTGTGGCTTTGGTGGAGTGGGTGTGGTCTAGTGGGAGGAAGTTTGTCACTGAGGGAGCAGACGTTGAGGTTTCCTATGCTCAGAATACTGCCCAGTGAGGGAGTCAACTTCCTGTCACCGGTAGGATGTAGCACTCTCAGCTTCAGCACCACGTCTTCCTGCATCCACCATGCTCCCCGTCACGATAACGTTCTGAAACTGTAAGCAAGTCACGCAATTAAATGTTTTCCTTATAAGAGTTGTTGTGATTACAGTGTCTCTGCACAGCAATTAAAAACCCTAACTAAGACACATGAGTTCTGGGGATTGAACTCAGGTCACCAGGCTTGCACGCACACTCTTCTCATTCAACTCAGGTCCAGGCTTGCACGCACCCGTCTCACCTACTCAGGCTTTACTTCCTAAGCTTTTATACTTCAAGTGTGCAGCTTTGGACCTCTGGGGATGGCTCTTAGGATAGAATGGCCAGCTGCACAAACACTTTCCAAGTCGCTTGTATCTAGCGTGTCATAGAAATGCTTTGGATACCAGCTTCTGGCTGTTATTAGTTCCTGAAGAAGTTACTTTAAAAAGACCTTTACGATATTTATTTGTATATACCACTCGACTTTGTTTCTACCCCTCCCATCACTTCCCACCCCATCCCCCGCCAATACCCTCCTCTGCTATCATGTCATAGGCGTGAACATGTATATGTGTGTGCGTGTGTGTATTTAAATCTGGGTTTCTCGTACAAGAGAATAAGCAATATTTTGTATTTCTTCCCCCAATACCCACTTTTATTTCCCTGTCCTGTCCCCTCAAGTCCCTGTCTTCCCTTTCATGGTCTCCCCTTTATTGTCGGGTCATGCAGAAGTTAGTTTTTGACTCCTTCTGCTCAGATATTCATGAGAAAGGCCTGGGTTCGTGTTCCTTAGATTTAGAAGGTCTGGTTTTCTTGAAGCTTGTCATGTGACTATCTCCAATCTTCCCGCCACCACACCATGACATTCTTCTGTTCGTTGAGCAGAAGGATAGGATTTCAGCTTGGCCACTCTGGGAGAACAGAAAATGTCTCAAGTGATACTAATGAAGCGCTCAGTGACTTACACATTCTTAAAAACATCTCAATTATTCGTGTCCTCCTTGCGTTCCTTCGACCTCGTCCTGTAGACATCCACTTGGCACGGCATACAAAGAGATGTGTTTTCAGCAGGGAGGGAAGAAAACGTTCACCTGTTAGAAAAAGCTGCCACCAGGGTCCCGGACACAGGCAGAGGTCCCTTCTCTCATCGCCATGTTATTTCCCTGAACAGACTGTAATCCCATCAATTCTCCATGCTTACGGTCATGAATGCTTGGCATTACCATATCTGAACATTAACAAAAAGGGAATTTCATGGCTCCACTTTTCACTTGAAGGCAAGGAAGGCGTGAAGACCTCATCAGAAATATGGCGTGTCTCACGTCAGCACACACATGGCCCTTCATGTAGGCTTTCCTTTGCCGGTGCCGGGTACCTACCTACCCTCGCAGCTCCGGGCCCAGTTTCTGCAGGTCGCAAAGAGGTCACAACCCTCTCCGCAGACAGCTGTTGCAGCATCCATAGCAGAGGGCCAGCCCTTAAAGAGCAGACTTTCGTCGCTGTCTAGGATCGACAGGGACGTAGGCAGTGTTCACTATAAAGTAGTTTCCTTTGCGCTTTGTGGATCGCTCACGCGACTTTAAAATGAAGAAATGCATTTCCCCTTTAAAGTTTGCGACTGTGAGTTTCAGATCCTAAGTGCTGAAAGAACTCTGTCACGTGGGAAAGCTCTTGAATTATGTTGGACTTGCTGTAGGATTTGGAGCAAACCACCCGCTCCGGCATTTGGTTACAACTTGCTTTTCTGTGGCTCAGTTTCCCACATAAAATAATTCTGTTATGGCGCAGTGTGTAAAGATCACTGCTGCTGAGCTGGGGGAACCTGCATTTGATCCTCGGGACCTCCAGAGTGGGGGGAGAGAACCAACTCTGGCACATTGTCCTCTGACCTATGCGCATGCGCAAGTGTAAAGATGCGGCTAGAAAGAGAACGAGTTAGATTCTAACACAGGCTACAATCTCAACTGAAGACATACTCTAAGTGAAACGAGACACTTAAAAAAACTTATTTTATGAAGCCTATCATTATATTCTAGGTATATGAAGTAGCTATGATATTAAAATTCATAGAGAAAATTGTGTGCATTAGGAGATACGAAAGGCAGGCAGCAGAGAGTGAGGTTGTTACCATTTTAGTGGCTACAAAGCAATCTGGGCTGATGAAAACGTTCAGGGCTTGGAGAGGGCGATGATTATACAACAATGGAAACTTACTTAATATTGCTCAACTTTACGCTGAGAAGTATTAAAACGATAAGCTTCACCATCTGTATATTTTATCGTCATTTAAGATAGAGGCATCTGGGGCTGGAGAGCTGACTCAGCGGCTATGAACTCATGTACAAGCATGAGTTTACAGCTATAGGGGCATTGTGTAAGCAAATCTCACTCTCCGTTCACCTAAGAAGTCTGAGATGTATCTATGTTTCTTTACCGTTGAGCATGTGTCCGTGATAGGAATATTCCATTCTTCCCTTGTTCGTTTACACATCTGGTTAGTTTTAAAAGTCAGTCTGCCACGACCTAGAATTAGCTGGTTTGGATGAAAAATGTCCCCCAAACACTCAGGTATTTGAATAGGTGGTACCCAGTTGGTGGTGCTGTTTCGGAGGTGGAGCCTGCTGGAAGAAATACGTCCTTGGGGGCAGGTTCTGAGAGTTCATAGCCTCTACCCACTTCCAGTTTGCTCTTTTTTGCTTCCTGGTCATGTTTGTGGAGGAAGTTACCATCTTTCCACGGTCTGTTCCAGCCAACTATTGCCACACCGACCCTGCTGTTATGGACTCCCGTTCTGGAATAGTAAATCAAAATAAACTCCTTCTTACTTAAGTTCCCTTTGGTTAGGGTGTTTAATCATGGCTCATCCTGGGCAGCAGCATCTCCTGGGCAGGGTTGGAGAAAGCTCGATGCACAGCAAACAAGCAGTGATTGCCTTTGTCTGTCTGTCTGTCTGTCTCTCTGCTTTTAATTGTGGCTGTGGTGTGACCAACCACTTGAGTTCCTGCTCTGACTTCTCAGTGACCTGCAATTGTAAGCTAGATAAATCATTTCCCTTTTCATCCCTAAGGCTATTTTTTTGTTTTGTTATTACTGTTGTTGTTGTTGTTATTATTATTATTATTATTATTATTATATTGCTACTACTTTGGTCAGGGTTCCAACAGACATGTGACTAGAACAGGCTGTGACACCATTCGAGTTGTTTCTGGCTGGAGGTTGTTACACAAAAGGCTGCCATTGCATTCATACACATGTGAGTTCTTGGACATGTGATTTCATTTCTAGAGTGAACGAACATCTAAGAGTAGGATTGTTGAGCTACATGTAAGGCATATATCCAAGTTGATAAGATGTTCTCAGCTTGTTCTCCAAGTTGTTTGTTCCTCCCAGTACACCAGTTTCCACTCACGGTCTCCCAGGACATCCCAGTTGGGGCTGGTTTTCATCACCCTTCCCTGGCTACAACTTTCCCTAGCTAACAACGCTAACTGACTTCCATATGCTTTTTGACCAATAATTGCCTGTGGGAGTCAAAATTCTGTTAAATATTTTGGCCAATTTAAGGTAGAGTTATTGATCAATTTATTGTTGAGTTGTATGATTTGTAGTTTTTTGCCACATACGTGGTATGACTATCTTCTCCTAGTAGTGGGTATGTTTTTTTCTGAGTTTTCTTTTGTATAGCTGTCTTTTTGTTGTTATTGTTGTGGAGATAGGGTCTCACTACATAGCCCTGGCTGGCCTGGAGCTCCTTATGCAGACCATGCTGGCCTCAAACACCAGATTTGCCTGTTTCTGCCTCCCAAGTGCTGGGATTAAAGGTGTGTGTCACTATACCTGGCATAAATTGGTTTGTCTTTCTTAGATTACTTTCTGTTTTTTTTTGTTTGTTTGTTCATTTGTGTTTTGGTTTGTGCTTTACTGTGATGCTAGGAAGGGAACCCAGGGCCCTGTACACGAGAGCAAACACTTGGCTACCGAGTTACATCACCAAGCTCCCTTGTTAATGCCTTAAAGAATTTGTTTTATTTATTTTATTTTATTTTATTTTTTTTGATTTTTGAGACAGGGTTTCTCTGAAGTTTTTTGGTGCCTGTCCTGGAACTAGCCCTTGTAGACCAGACTGGCCTCAAACTCACAGAGATCTGCCTGCCTCTGCCTCCCGAGTTCTGGGATTAAAGGCACGCGCCACCACTGCCCAGCTTGATTTTACACTTTTATATAATTTTGGTTTTCATCTGCATTGCTGTGAATGTGTGGGTTTGTGGGCAGTAAGTAGATCTTAGTACTGTAGAGGCCTCTCGCACACGGACGTTGGGTTCTATGATCTCCGTGAGGTTGTTGTTTGGTTTTTCCAAAATCACTGTACTGGTCCTGAGCCTACTTTGTTGACTTTATATTCATGTATTTAATATTTACTTCTATTGTTTTGTTTTTTGTTTTTGACATAAGGCCTCTCTATATAGCCCTGACTGTCCTGAAACTCACTGTGAAGACTAGTGAACTCAGCGATCCACCTGCTTCTGACTCCAATGTGCTGGGATTAAAGGTGTGCACTACCACACCCAACCCATGCTTTAATTTTTAAAATTTGTGTTTATTCTGATTGTTGGTGTGTATGATGTGTGAGGGGGGCATTTGTCACGGTGTCTATGTGGGAGTCAGAGGGCAGATTTGTAGTCAGGGCTTTTCTTCAATCTTTCCATACGTTCTGGGACAGAAGTCACGGCGTCAGGCTTGGCAGCAAGCTGCTGATCCATCTCTAGTTCTGGTCCTGAATATATATTTGTTTTTTTGAGGCAGGGTTTCTCTGTATCTTTGGAGCCTATCCTGAAGCTAGCTCTGTAGATCAGGCTGGCCTCAAGCTCACAGAGATCTTACTGCCTCTGTCTCCCAAGTGTTGCCATTAAAGGTGTGCGCCACCACTGTCTGGCTACTCTATAACTTTTAATTGGAGAGGAGGGGCCACTAACATTTGGTTATTATTAAGAATTTTTTTCCCCTGATTTCTCCTCTCCTTTTATGGTTTTTAATTTCAAAAGAATGGGAAAGCTTTTTGTTTCCCTATGACATATTGTCATGATACACATCTACTTTATTATCCAAACCTGGATTTTTTGAGAGTAAGAGACATATATATACGTGCAAAAAGCAAAAATTAGACATCTTGGAGCGAACTGGAGCACATGGTCACACCTTCTGTGAAGGTCATTCTCTGTTGTCTGTCCTGTGGGCCTCTGAGATTCTCAATGAAGATGTGACATCACAGGGAATAGAGGCATAGCAAGACCCTATCCTTCCCCCTCCCTCCCTCAAAAGGGCTGGGTTTACAATACAGTTCAGTGTCTGGTGTCTAGCATACGCAAGGCCCTGGACTCAATCTTCACCACCAAAACAAAACAAAATCAGCAACAAACAAACAAACACAGATTATACACTGCTCTCAGGAAGATCCGAGCTTTTCCTCGGGCTTGAAACATGCTTCCTACAGTGCTGACTCTTAGGAAATATTTATAAATTCTGGAAAGAAGGAACCAGCTACTGTATTGGAAGAAGGATGAGTAACCAGGGTTCTGGGTCTTGACCCTCCACCAAGCGGCTGTGAGACTTAAGATAAGCTTTACAAACTACCAGGGCCGGGCAATGGTGGTGCAAGCTTTTAATCCCAGCACTCGGGAGGCAGAGGCAGGCGGATCTCTGTGAGTTCGAGACCAGCCTGGTCTACAGAGCTAGTTCCAGGACAGGCTCCAAAAGCCACAGAGAAACCCTGTCTCAAAAAAACAAAAACAAACAAAAAAAAAAAAAAAACAAACCAGGAACTTTGTTCAGTATTTCTGTGAAACCAGGATAACGAATCAATGGGGGAAATTAAGTAATTGCATATTTTTAAACATGTTAGAAAACATAAAATGCTAAAGAAACACAGCAGATTGTTTATTATTCGTTTTAGCATTATTTCCCTCAAACTCTTAACACCCTGCAATGATGACCATGGTCCCCTTAAGGTATTTGGTGACATGGTGAGGCCTACTTTCTTCTCCGTCATTAATGTGGGTGGAAGTGGTTTTTGCCCTGGGCATCACTTGTGGGCACAGAGAAGAGGGCTTGTGAATCCATTGCATTGCGTCCCATGCTTGGATCTCATATCTCCACATTCATGCTGAGAAGAGTTCATGCATTTGAGGGACTGGTTATTACCTGCTCATTCTGCAGAATGCAGCCCTCCCTTGCATATTTGGAAAAGCCAGAGATCTGAGATACGGCACCTAGTCTAGGGTTTTCCCTGTCCCCTAATGGGTACCACTTGTTATTTTTCTGACCAGCAAGAAGTGGCTATTATGGAACTGAGCTGTGCACACATGACAGCTATATTCTCTGGCCTAAGGACATGAACTGTTTTCATCACACTCTCTCTGTGGAGGTGAGCCTTCTCTTCTTCCTCTTCTAGGCAGACCCATGCCAGGCTCACTTTCTCGGATGCTTCAGATCTCTCAGGCAAAGTTTCCCACTTTGGCCAAACTCCCTTCTCAAAGCTGTTGAGCCTCCTCTTGCTGCTGCTGTGCAGCCAGATGAGGCTCAGGCAGCTTGCAGTCTCCCTGCTTTTGCATGGGGATCTTCAATCCCTTTCCACCTACACTTGGCCTCTTCCTGACCCTCTTCCAGGCATAGTTTAAATGCCATCCCTTTACTGCAAGGCTCTCTTCCTTTCTGAACCCTTGTTTTTCAGCTTTGTGCCCAGGGATTTGGGATTCTTCACGTAGAGTCTGTGCACTCCCACAATTTCATGACATCTAAGCTTCCAATAAATAACTGTGGTCCCATGAACGAAAGGAATGTAGTCTAAAGGACCTTTGGGGGAGTATTCTGTTGGAATCCATATTTAGAAGTGTAAAGTTCCTTTTTCTTTGCAAATGGCTGTTCCTGGTTGTCTGCCTGCCTGACCCTCCATTCCGAAGCCCGTGCTTACTCTTCCTTTTTGTTTTTTCCACATTAAAATTACAGCTCATATGAAGCTTGCTGGAAGTTTGTTCCTGTTCTCATCTTCCTTTACAATGTCCCTGATCACGTGAGCAGCCTTTGAGAGCGAGATCACATTCTAAATCTCATGATTAACCTTTCACACTGTGAGAGGGCCGGCTCAGAGCTCCTTGCCCCCTGTGCTGGTGACGCATTTCTCTTTCATCTCTGCTGTTTCCGTACTTTGCAAGCGCTGCTAGCCGCGGAGGTCCTGATGGGAAACATTCTCATCTCAAATGAACACATCCAAGGCACAAAACCAATCAAATGTGTAAACACCATGAACACCCTGTGCAAATCTGCCACTTAGGCTCCCGGAGGCGGCTGACACAGTTGCAAAGTTTTCGTTATTTTGATATTCTGAATACAGGATCTTAGAAGACAAGGTTTACCCTGAAGTGCACTGAGAGCACAGATTAGATTTACTTATACTGGGGAAAAGATTCACAGATAGTAAACCTTTAAATAGAAAGACTTTAAATCAGAATAGGCAACTGGAATTCTTTCGTGAGTTTGGAGGGCTAAATTTGTGAAAGTTGTAATTTGTGTGTCAGAATGGTAGATGTATACTCTTAAAGCTTTTCAGAAATACATTCACAGGAAATGACTGGTGTTGAGATTAGAAGTGATCCACATGTTTCATATTTTAAAGTCACTATTTTACATATAATTACAATAACCCCCAATTACATGCGACTGAAGGAAAACAAGCATGAATAACCAATCAGTATTTAAACCAAGAAAAGGCGTTTGTTTATACTAATTGGTTATAGACAGCACCATAGGCATGAAATGAATGCAAGTCGGATTTGAAAACCCCAAATAGTATTAAAATGGATGTTGAATGTGTTATTGGTTAAATGATATTTCGCCGAAAGACGCTGCGGAGTTGCGCCCGGCAAAGCCCTTTCGCCGTTATTTTTTACTCTCCTAAAGTGACCCGTTAATGCCGCGTTAGGATCCGTTTCATTAATGCCCAGAACTTTTGTTCTGCGCTTTACATTGGAAACAGATTTAAGTATTAAGCGCCTCTAAGGTCTGCAGCCTGGGAGCCTTTCCGAATTTGTAACAGGGACCAGAACAGACCGCATTACACTCTCCAAATGGTGCGGCTTTGCATTTGAATGTCCGAATTATCCTGGTTTCTTAGAGACGAGCACTACACCAACATCTTAAATCCTCAAAATACTGTCCGCTTCACTGAATGCTCGCGATCTAAGCATATGTGTAATTATTCTGTAATTCTCCCCAAAATGTGATTCCTTGGAAATGCAGACTAGGACTCCCCTATTGTAAACGATTTCTTTGTGACCATGCCTTTAAATATGGTAACAAGCAAGTGAGTGTGTGTGTCTGGGCTTGCCGCCTTGATAAGGACGGTTTCTTCCCAAGCTCTCCTTGGAACTCCCGTGAGGGAAATTGGCCCTGCATTTGTTGAATCACAAACAAATAAAAAATAAAAATAGTGTGCATTACAAGAAGGGACCTGTCTTCTGTCACTCACAGTAGCCTTAGAATCAGTTCTAGGTAAGAAGCTAGAACCCAGAAATGTCCCCAGTGCCAGTTATGGTCACCGTGGGTGTAGAGAGATTCTAGAGCAGCCTAGGATTCTGTTGTCTCTGCAAATGGCTTCAGATGTGCTCAGCTGGGGACAATTAAAACATACACTTTAAAAAGTGACAGCTGGAAAGAAGGCAGTGGGGAGGGGGAAGGGAGGGGAGTGGCGTGGAAAGGGAACTCAGGGCAGTCTATAAGCTCAGTTGCGAAGTTAACATTTTGCAGGGTCTTAGGAGAGTCCTTGATGAGGACTTTCCCAGGGACCAGTCTTGGCAAGCAGAGATGTCGGATTGTGACATCCTGAGCGTGCACGTCTTTGGCAAATTGGTAAAGCACCGTCCAAATCTCACTGGCTGTGGTGGCCGCAATCCTCGCTAACTGCAGTATGAGGCCTTGCATTTGGCCCCCCCCCCCGAAAGGAATGGGTCTGTGGGTGATGAATGCTCTGTAGGTGGGGGAGGGAGGGAAGTTAGCTTGCAGGGTCATAGTTGGGCTGTGAATAATTGAGAAGCATCCTGAAACAGGTGCTTGCATTGGGAAGTCCCTCCTTGGGGTGTAAGTTTGCAAATCACTTGGCTTTCCCAGCCCATACAGCTCCCCCCAGCACCATTTTGTACCATAAAGCGAAGAATGATTTTAACATCCCATGAGCTTGGAGAATACTGATCTATCTCTTTCCTTATTTTTCTTGGTTAAGTGTGTTTTAAGGAATTTATAATTTGGGGTGGAATATTGTGATGGAGATGGAAAAAAAAAATTCTGTGGTGTAGCATAGGTTGGCCGTGAGTTTGCTATGTAGCCCAGGATGACTTTGAACTTGTGATCCTCCTGCCTCTGCCTCCTGAGTGTTGGGATTACAGATGCCAGCCACCATGTGGTCCTGGAGCCCTGAGTTTCGTGCATGTTAGGTAAACACCCTACCAGCTGGGCCACAAACCCCAGTTTGTATCTCAGTTGCTTCGGAAGCACACAGGCAATGAGTGAAGAAATCAGGGTGCTGGCAGAGGGGCAGTAGCAAGCAGGTCCTGGGGAGAGAAGCCACAGGATATCTGAAACCGTTCCTCGGGCGGCCCACTCCTCGTGGCTGAACTGACTTTAGAAGGCAGCTGTTTTGAGTTGGAGGGTGGTGTAGAAACGAGAACTAGTGAAAGGAATAGTTCCCAGGACCCAGAACCCACTCCTTCAAGATCAAAGCCCCTTTCCACAGAGAGACCTCTATGTAGAGCCTGAATTCTCTGGGTCCACTGTTTTAAAGTCCCACACTGTATCATTTATCTCTATCTAAAGCAGGTCAGGGGAGATGTAATAGGGCTTCGGAGGAAACTGAAACACATGTCTGTAGGTCTGCTCACTGATTTCGTTATTGAGAGCCCCTTGGTGCTCAGGTAGGGGTTGTTTATTCTTCCATTGCAAATACTTATACCAAACATAGGTGTCTGCGTGCCCTCCTGGACCAGCTTAGAAGTAGCAGCAGATGGGCAGCAAATGAAGAGAAGGTCTTAAGACACTGGGAGCAGCAAGACGTGATGGCTGACAGCTTGATTGTGAGGGAGAGACAGAAAATCCATACGGAGCAGGCAGAAAACGATAAAGGCTTAAATCTGGATCAGCTCACAGGACAATCTCCCAACCCTAGAAGGTCTCAGAATGTCACAGCACAGAAGAAGAGCCAATGGCATAGTTAGGACCCAGCCATTAAGAAATGATTAAGTGTTGTTACATGTTCTGGACTCTTAAAAGATACATTCAGAATGATTTCCATTGAAATAGATCAAAATTAAAAGTGCAATCTTTGTGTAAGCAAAGCAAAGCAAAACAAACAAACCTGAGCTCTCTTGCTGGGAAATTTGGATATATATGAAGATCTTTTCCTTCCTCACAATCTTAAGTCAGTGTATACAGTTTCTTGTTTGGGGCATGTAACCAATGCTTTGATTTAAACTGAATTTTGCCACTAATTCTACGGTGAGACAGCTGGTCTAGTGCAAAGAGCAACACAGAGGGTTTACTGGTCCCCACTATGTATCTGAATTGCAGAGGGCTTTAGTGTCCCCTCCCTGTGTCTGAGCTGCAGAGGAGTGATGCAGAGGGGTTTAGTGTTGCCTCCCTGTGTCTGAGCTGCAGAGGGGTGATGCAGAGGGGCTTAGTGT
>NW_004949174.1:1099366-1102377 GCF_000317375.1 Microtus ochrogaster | reverse complement strand
AGAAGGATGCAACAGTCTCTGGAGCACAGTTTCCTCATCTGCCTGTTGGGTTCTCAGAGTCCATGCATTTCTACAGACAAAACTGTCTCTTTTCTTTTTGTCTTCCTTCCCTTCTTTCCCCCATCATCTCTCTTTCCTTTCTCTGCATGTGTGGTCTATATATGTAGGTATATGTAGGCGTGAACATGCTCAGTTATGTGTGTGGGGGTCAGGTGGCTTCCTCTCTCACTACTCATAACCTAACTTTTTGGAGACAAAGTCCCTCCCTGAACTCTGGCCATTTCAGCTAGGTTGCCATGTCCATGAGTTCCCTCCCCAGCCCCAGGATTCTCTTGTCTCCAACACTAGGACTGAGGTTATAAGTGTGTGCTACCATACTTTACTGTTTGGTGGGTGCTGGGGGAGCCAAACTTGGGTCCTCACATTGGTGTAGTGCTTTTCCCACTGAGCCAGATACTGGAGAGGCTGGCATCAAGTTTTCTGTCACCAGCATCTTTCTGAGGAAATTAAAAGTGACTTGAAAAGGACATAGAGCCCAGAATGCTGGGGACTTTCATCTCCTAGTGGTGAGACTATGAGAACTTTAAATTTATGTCTTTATGCTTTTCTTGTATATCTAGGAAGTCTAAAGATTTAATTTTTTTAAGTTGATGTGTCTGCTTATGTACGCATGAGTCTGTGTGCACTGCATGAGTACAGGTACCTTTAAGGGTCAAAGTAGGGTGTCAGATCCCCATAAACTGGAATTACAGGCAGCTGTGAGCTGTGGGTCCTGGAACAGAACCTGGGGCCTCTGCAGGAGCAGCAGGAGCTGAACTGCTCTCCCCAGACCCACATCTCTAGTCTATGGTATAAGAACAAAACTTGAACTTGGAATCCTTCAGACTCCCTGTGAGATCCCATTTGAAATAGAAGCTGCGCAATATCCTACTCTGATGGACATCTCTGTAGCTCCTCCCATCTCTGTAGCTCCTCCCTCTGCCACACACAGACCCTCGCAAAATCAATGGCAGTTTCCTTCCAACTGAGGGGTGAGATAGTGTCTTATAAGCCAGAGATAGGCAGTGACAAAGGAAAAATCTCTAAGCAAGCAACTTCTTACAACCCCGAACTCTCTTGAGCCCTCATCTTCTTGGTTGTTATAGCAGAACACTATCCTTGCTAGGGCCCTCTTGCGTTACTTGACAAATACCAACAGAGCAGGAAGGATCATGCCGTGGCTGGACATCTCTGGCCCCGTTCTGTAGTATCAGCTCTCTGAATAATTCTTAGCAGAGTGGTAGTTCAGAGAAGACTTCCCAAAGAATCCTGGACATGTGAGACACGATCTGTAGGCTGCGGAAGCTACAAAGGCTGAAGGTACCAGATCACTGGCTCCTGGGCACAGGCCGAAGTGTGGGAACAAGTTGATGTGGCCAAGGAAAGGGGGCCTGGTCAAGGCAGCCCCAATTTGGCAACAGCTTGTGGGGAGTAAATCCTCTCACTGAAGGTTTTGCCTAATCTGAATAAATTCAATTTAAAAATCTGCGCTTGATCTAAGCCCCTTAAGCTTCCGTGAAGGACTAAGAACCTTCAGACTCAATGCTATTAACAAAAGATAGGAAAACCCTGCCTTTCCCTATAGTTCATTGCTGCGTTCTTTACACTAACTGGCTGTGAAAAATGCTTTCTTTTAATCAAGTTGTCTTTGCCAAATCCCCTACCCTTATTTTGAAGGTGACATTCAACATTTCCTTTTTGGATGTTCAACACATTTGTAGAGGCGATTCTGGAAAATGGACAGGAAACCCCAGGTACAGTCCCTAGTGTTGTGACCAACAAATGGATTGTGGGGAAGTAATCCTAACCATGGTGTTTGCAAGTGGGTTTTAGAAGTGCTTTTCCAGGCCTGGGGGAAGGACAGAAGGCTCTGTTGGTAAAGTGCTTTCTGTACAAGTGTCAGAAACTTAATTTGACCCTCACCTCCAGCACACGGGAAAACTAACACAAGGCACTTGTTTGTAATCCCAGTACTGTGGAGGCAGAGACAAGAGGATCCCTGGTGTGGGGGCTGTGGACCCCCAAACCCTGAATTTCCTGTAAACAACTTGCTTGCAGCTGCTCTGAGCCAAACAACTTGTTTTCCTGTGTTTGCAGCTGCTCTGAGCACCAGACAGGGGAGTGGTTTCTGGTGGCAGCTGTTGAAAGATCCCGGGAGATGGGGTGTGGCCAGAGCACTGTATAAGCTGCACCTGAACACAGTAAAGTTGGCATTCTTGACATTCTTATATCAAAGATGGCTCGTGTCCCCTTGTCTCTGTCTGTGTGCATATGTGTTTAAATCTCCAGGTCCTTGCCCGAGACTCGTGAACCATTACATAGTACAGGCGTGTACCTTAGCGAAAAGCACTAATAGCAGATGTGGCGTTGTGCTTTACAGCCTGGGGCTTGCTGGCCAGCCAGCCTATCCTGATAGGTGAGCCACACGAGACCGCGAGACAAGACCTTGTCTTGACAAACAGGGTGAGGTGAGTGGCTTGATGACTCGGAGTAAAGATGCTGGTCAGTTACCCTCTGTGGAGGCCAAAACCTTACACATTGCTGATGGTTATAGCTGGGAACAGATAATGAACTTGCTAAGCCAGAATCCTCACTTAGGGCTGGAGGGATGGCTCAGTGATTAAAAGCACTGGCTGCTCTTGCAGAGGACTTGGGTTTGGGTCCTAGCACCCACTTGGTGGCTCAACAATATCTATAACTCCAGGGGATCTGATGCCCTCTTCTGCCCTCCACTGGTACTGCACACATGTAGTGTACATACCCTTAAAATAAAACATATATAAAATCTTAAGGAAAAAAATCTCTCGGAGGGCAGTGGTGGTGCACATCTGTATTTCCTCCCAGCATCAAGAGGCAGAGGCAAGTGAATCTCTGAGTTCTAAGTTCAAAGATCAGTCTGATCTCCAGAGCCATTTCCAGGACAGCTAGGGCTACCCAGAGAAACTCTGTCTTGAAAAACAAAAACAAAACAA